>NC_134277.1:134414338-134534338 GCF_949628215.1 Phalacrocorax aristotelis | reverse complement strand
TTATAGTTATCAGTCTTCTTACATAACTTCAGTATTAATCAGTACTAAACAATGACATCAGCCCTCCGATCACAATTGTATAAACAAGAGTATATTTCACTCCAGTTAAAACAAATGCTAAATCTTTGAACTGACTAGCAACACAGAGAGAAACCATAACGTATATTTCCATACTTGAGCTGCTTACTGTCTTTGTGGGCCATGTTTGTTATCAGGTTAGGTAGATGAAATCATTATACCTTGATGAGGAATTAAAGATTACTGGGATGACTTACTGATTGTATGTAACATATGATGGAACATGCATCCATTAGAGGTTGCAGCATCTTCAATATTGAAAAATAAAAAATATCTCCCCCCACCCCCGCAACCTTCTAGGAGAGTTATAACGAAGTTTCACAAAGTCATAGCCAAAACAAATCACAAGGACTGCCTCAGAACCAACATTATTCCACAAAGTCTCTACAACAGATTTCGATTCCCTTTAGAAAAGCAATCGCAATGCAGACCATACAGTATACTTCCTTCTCGTATGCAAAAACTGAAAACCAAAAAATGCATATATATTAACCACATATCTGCATAGCCTTAAGACATCACGAAAAAACAAATCTCTGCCAGTGCTATCAGCTGAGTTCACAGAAATACATACCTGCCGCTCTGCTTAGTATTTAAAGTTCTCTCAGTAATTCACAAGGCCACTAACTTTGATCATCTAAATCCTTTTCTCAGAACTAATGGCCAACATACAGAAAACCTTAAATTGCTAACCTCTGCTTTCCTCCTGGAGAAACTGTGCTCTAAACTCTGCTCAGCTAAATTACAAAAACCCACCTACAGCCAGATTTGCTAATGAAAAGGGGGTGCTTTCTGAACAATAGAAGAATTCCTCTGCATTTAGAATGCAGAGTTCCCATTAGAACAAAGAATCACAAATGCCAGTTTTACCTCTGTTTTTTAATTGAGATTGTCCCAGCCCTCTTCTACGGTCCAGTGAGACAGTGTTTGTGAAATGATTAAAAAGAACGTGATCTGATCAAGAGGATGGAATAATGGGAAAGGAATGCTAGGTTAGCCACAGTGCTAAGTGCTGGGAAAGAAGACCAAGAGGCTTCTTAGCCTATTGTTTTTATTCCCATCTGCTTTTTAGCCATCTCATAACACTTCTGATTCCTTATTTACTCTGGTAAAAATGGGTTAAAAGTTGCACACTTGCCTCTGAATTTGGTAACAAGTTAAAGAAATCTTTTGCAGAAAAAAAAAAGAAGAAAATAAATAAAAATCCTTGAATTATATCAAGTTTCCAAAAGGTCATCACTGTCTCTGCTGTGGCCTTTTCCCCATACCAAATCCTCTATCAATATGTCATAGTGAGTTAGGCAAAGACAAAAGAGAGGCTCAGTGTGAAAACTGCACATATATCTAATCCTGACAAAGCAATGAATAGGCCTTCACAAGTATAATTATACTTGTTTATTTGTTGCCACGTACAGAGGACTGATGAAAAAATCCATCAAAGTGGTATTATGCAGACACCAAGAGCTTCTTTTCTTTGGTTGCTAAAGCCACATTGAGGCTTAAATTCCTTATTGTTAAATTCAGAAGAAAGAAAAAAAAAAAAAAGATTTTGGTCGGACTTTTTTGCATCAATTGCTGACAGATCCTTTGTGTATAGCGCTGTATTATTAGATGCATTAGCTAGAAACTTGCTCACACTGCTTCTCATTTTAGCCTGTGCTGCAATCCGTAATTACAAACTACTGTACACAGTACCTTTTAACAGGGTGTGGTAGGCACTTAGCTGACCACGAGTTGAACAGATTTTAAATTGCCCATTTTCCCACAATCACTTGTTTGAAATATCCAAATACAGGTAAGCTACCTGTCCTATAATTACTACGGATATATTTTTTTTCCTTAAGCTTACAGCTGCGAGGAAATAGAAGGTGGGTTGGTGTAATGCAGGGGTGTCTTTCATGTCAGTCTGTTCAGTGTAGAAGATACGTAGCAGTTTATCTTCCTGTACAGAAAGCCATCTAGACATCTATCAGAAACTTGGGCCCAGTGTAGTAGCGAAAAACAAACACACCAGCCCTTTCTCCCCAAGCAAACAAAAAACACTCGAAGAAACAATAACTTGAGACAAATGCAAGTGTTAGAGGGGTTGATGATATGAAGAAAAATATTTTTCAGACGGAGCTATTAAGTAGCCATTACACTCTAATAGACCTTAAATCATTTAAATAACTTAACAAAGGCACATTTTGGGTGGAGGGGGAAAAAAGAGCCAAATAAGCTTTTTCTTATGGGATAGAAATATATCAAAGTAAAAGCAATCTGCATAGTTAATGTCTTTGTGAGCTTTCCAATTTAAAACAGAAAAGCTGTAATTTTTCTTTGCTGGCAATCTGGAAACACTCTGGAGTTAATTACAGCTGATTCGAAGTGAACCACACAAACAAAGACCAGTCTATGTCCAGACAATTATACTGCATTAACCAGCTTAGAGCTTCCTGCTGATGTTTCAGGGCTCTTCTATTACACCCTTCTACCTTCCCAGCATGATAGAAAATGCTTCTGCAAGAAGGAATTAATGAAGAGAACTGCAAAAGAATGTGTGACGACCTCTCCTGACACGGCAAAAACTTTCCGCCCATGTCACGACAAAGGGGAGAAGGTAATTAAGTTTGAATAGAGGGATGTAACGAAATATATTATGCATCTAAAACAGTACACTGAAAGGACGGGAGGGGGGGGATGGAAAAGTTTGCAAAAGACAAACTTGAGCGTACTGCTCAACACGATTATTTTCTCTCATGTTCCTCTTATCATCCACAAAGGCTAATACCAAACATCATCCCAGCTGATTTTTAAACTCTTACAATGAAATCTCCTGAGGCTGATCAGCTCTCCTTCTCACTGTCAGGATAGGATTTGCCTCTTTGTTTTCTATCCTGAGGAGCAACGGGAAAGTGTACACAATGGCCATAACGCTATTATAGGCTTTGGAATTTTTAATTTAATTGTAATGGTGAAGAACTGTTGCATTACTCTCCTGTCTTCTTTCCACAGCTTTAATGAAACCACTGCAGCTGTTCTCCTTTTAAAAGCAAGATCAGCAATCTCAGCTTGACAAAGCTACTGTGCAATATGTTTCTTTTGTTGTTGTTGTTTGTTGTTTTAGGAAAATGTAATCATTATGCAATGATGTAGCCTATTTCCTAGGCTACCTCTGCAAACAAATTTGGCTGCTTTTTTTTCCAGCCACCCTAGTTTGCACGTATTTGCTCTAACTGAACATTAATAGCTCACATCACTGTGAGACAAGAACATGAACTGTAATTATCCTTCTAATTCTCCCTTTCATACCATATTTCTACTACTCCACCTGACACTGAGGTTCTGTAGTGATTACTTCATCAGTGATGAAGAATGGCCTAATCAGTTAAAGTATTGCTAGAAAACTCTTGTTTGCCAATACTAGGAGGAGGCACCAACTTTTCCCCTTTCTTTCTCTTTGGAGAAAGGTGCATCTGAATGATAGTGACCCAGTGAACATTAGAGCATTAATCACCTCCCTTTGTCTCATGTATGCAAAGTAGGATTAGAGTTAAAATGATGACTGCTTAATCCCTTTGATTTTCTTTTACTAAATAAATATTAATCCAGAAATCAATCAGATCCTGTATTATAACACACACAATATACACTATGAAAGGTTATGTAAATTACACTCGATTTTGCAAGCATGCCATTACAGAAAAGAGCCCCCATACTTTCCCTTTTCACCCCCAAAATCCCTATTAAATTTGGAAGTTCAAGTTACTAATCCTGCTAAATATAAAGCTTAGCATTTGAATCCATATTCCTTTTTTCTCTAAAGAAATTTGCTGCATCAATCATTTTAGGAATTAATAAATCATATTTACTGTGTTTGTGTATATGTGGATACTCCCAATGTGTAAGGCTTCCACCATTTAATCTCTTTAACTCTGACCAAAGTTTGTTTACATTAGATGCTGTTTTAAACTCATATGGAACTAAATTAAATAGAAGCAGCTAGAAAATTAATCCTAAATGTCTTCACTAAAAATCACACTGCCTGGATCTGTCCCCTGTTCTCAAACACTATGAAAGGGATCATTTGCATTCACAGCTTTTAAGAAAAAGAATTACAGAAATGTAGGGGTTTGCTTCATTGAACTTAAGACTAATTTAACAAAAATGCAATATTAACATTAGTAAGTACATTAGAAATACTTTAATGATCTAAAATAGAGCAATAAAATCTTTTAACTCCGGAATTATCACAAACTCTGTGATTTTAGTGAAGTCTGGATGTGTTCTCTGTCAGCACATTTGGAAGGCAAGACTGATTTGCAAAACTAACAAATAATGACTAGAGAACCAAGGGGCTCTATAATATTCACCTAACCTCTCTGTTGTCTCAAAACCAACTGTGAAATAAATGTTACAGTACTTTTTTGTCTGGCTAATACTAATTCGCTTGCATGCTAAACGTGCTGCAATTACCTTTCTAAAAGTTATCACAAGACAGGTACTCGAGCAAGCATTCCAGTTCTCGGGGAGATACTACAACTCCAGATTACTTCAGAAAGAGTTTTGATGAAACCAAACAAAAAATATGTGGTTTTGAGCACATTTCCAAGAGTGCAAGACTTTTCCAATTATGCATCTGAGAAAAAAAAAAAAGCTGTGGGTATTGTAAGTCATGTTAAACATTTAAATATTTCCCTGTATTAAAATCATCCTGGTCAGTGAAAATACAGGATGTTTTTTAAACAGTTTAGTTATTAATAAAGCATTTGTTTTTTCTAGAATATTATCATGGCAAATTTGTTTTGTATTGCCAAGATCAGCTGGGCATTTTGTTTTTATTATGCATAGTCTTTTGTCATTTTTTTGCTCTGCAAGTTAATTTGACTGCTGTGCATAAGTGAAGTGAGCAATTCAGTAATTAACTTTTGTGTTTTAAAATGTATGAACTTTAATTAGATTTCATTATAAACAAACAAATGTCAACCATAATTATAAGCTCCTTGGTTTAACCACATATTATCCCTTTTCAAACAAACTTGATGTCAGACAAATTAAAATCAAGCAGCCAGCAATTTTGAGTTGAATTTTACATGATCTGCCAGTAACCTGATTACTTTAACTTCAATATCATTACAGGAAAAGTATTTCAGGAAAAATAATTACAAGAATTCCAACAGGAGACAAGCTTAATTGTATTGATTCAAAAGATGCATGTATATAGGAACCAAGCTGAAGGAATAATGTTATCTTAAATCTACAGTTACTATTAAAATGATATTGTCTGGCATGAAAAAGGCAATTTGAGATTGGTGTCTGGAAAAGCAGAGATACAAAACTAACTGAAATAATTATCTTTACCCATTATACTTTAAGCAACAAAATATCAATGTGGAGCAACTTGAAGGCATGAAGGTTTGCAGGTTTATTTACTGACTGGTGTATCTATTAGTACCAGGAACAAGTGGAGCTGTCAGGACATAATGAAGGTAAATGATTAGTTAGCACAGAGACTGAGCTCTTCTTCAATGCAATAAGAGTTAATTAAAGTTTACCACCAAACATCAACCAAAGCAGGATGTTGATCAGGTTTCAGCATTAAGTGCAAACAGACAATGGTTGGCAGCAATTAGTGCACCTATCAAATGACATGCAATGATAATTATACATTTAAAACAGCTAAAGGGCTTGTGGAAGGGAGGGAAGAATCTCATCAGCTTCTTTGACTACGTACAGTCGAGGTGCAGGAAACAGGTATCAGATATTTCACTTCAATACTGTAAATCAATAGAATTAAACAAACAAACAAAAAAGGTTGTACAAGCACATTAGCTGAAAGAGGACAATTCACTGTACATGAAATGGAAGAAATCTGCAGACGACTCCTAACAAAGATAAGTACTAGTTAGATCAAATAAATTACTTTGCTGCTGCCACTCACACTGACACACATAAACAGAGAAGTGTTTGGGGTTTAAAGGCTAGTGGCTGCAGCTTTATTACACATCTCTATGGCAGACTCGAGGTTACCTGGTATCTTTAGTCCCTGTGGCCATGTTCATAGCACGAGAAGGCCCAGAAGGACCACGGGCCTGAAGCCTGTGACCACAAAAATGAGTTTCACATGCTAGCTGCAAGCCCGCTGTGAGGAAGCCTAGGCTTACCAGAGGCGATTACCTGGTATCTGAGCCACAGCCTAAGGCTCTGCCACACATCCCCTGCTTTCCACCCGCTCTGATCAGCATACGTGCTAGTTCTGCCTGCTCCCAAACTTATGCCCAAGTTTTGGGAAAGAGAAAGGAAGCAAGAGATTTCCACCACGGGCGAGCGCTGCACAACACACAGTAGCGACACAGACACGCTAATAACCCAGAGCACAGGGAGGGCCAGTGCCGTCCTCTGCCACGCTCTGCTCTGTTTCGAAGGCCTTGTGTAACGGTGGCAGCTACCGGATCAGCAATTCAATGGAGCCGATACCAAACTGCATTTTCATCTCAGCCTTCCATTAAATCCAAAGGAAGGATGATAAACTTGCAGCAGCACCTCTAATAGCAACACCAAACAAAGGAAAAACCTAGCCTAGTGCTGGCAGTCCACTGAACCCGCTCGGCACGGATCTGTGAAGCCAAAACACCCCCAATTCTGCAATATAAAAGATGCGGGAAGGCAAAACAGGTAAATAGCCCTTCCACAGGCAAACAGCCATTATTAACTGGTGTAGCCAGACAGCAATTATCTACACATGTCTAGTATTCAGAGAATTCCTCAGTAACCACTCCATGCACTGGAGATGGAATAACTCACTCCCGCTCACTCGTCTTGGGCTGGCATACTGCAGGTTATGGGATTACCTGGTTAAATACATATACAGCTCCACAGCAGCTGAATAGGTTCGGCAAGTAAGATCCCCACCTCAAAGAAATCAAGAATTCTTCAGCATTTTTATGGACAACATAGTGGCAAAAGCACCCTGCTCTTCCTAGGTATGTAACAGGAAGCAAGATGAGGCTTACTAAAAGGCAAGTAGCAGGTTTCCAAGAAAGCTAAAATGTGACAGATTAAAACCCGATGTTGAGGGGGCAAAGGGGTTAGACAGTAGGACTCATTGCTGCAGGATACCATTGAGATAATGAATTTACCAAGGTTAAAAAAGAGAAAAGAAACTGGCTGCCAAAAGTATCCAGTTATTGTAATGAATGAGAACATACCAAAAAAATTTTGTAAGGAATATTAAATCCTGCTCTTCAGAGATCTAAAAAATTTACATTTGCAGTCATGGCAAGGTGGGTATATACAATAGGTTATCCCACATTTGCCTGTTGTGATATTCTTTAGAAGCACCTTGTACAGACCAGTCAAACAGAGAAGAGGTTATCCACACCAGAGTCCCACTTTGGCAATCAATATGTTCCCGTAGTATGAATTACACCTCCTGAGTAAAGAAGTGTCTGAAGCAGGGAGACTGCCCTTAGTTTTTATTTGAACTAACCCGTGCAAAAAGATCATCAGCATCAGTTCATATTTAAATATGTCATATTAATTTCCACTCTGTCAAGTTCAGAAAACCTTATTTTAAGATTGTGAAGACTGTACTTACTTTAAATGCACTTTTTTTTTTCTAGAAGCAAACCCATGTACATATGCAAAACGCATTAAGATGGGGTTTGTTATAATGTTGGCTACCAATGGTGATTTTTCTTGGAATATGTGTACGTTCACATTGCTAAAATTATTTTAATAAAATGCCTTACTGTTTTGCATAGTTGCTGGGCTGCAGCCTAGAGCAGTTCTACAGATTTTTTTTTTTTCCCTAACAAACCTCATTTTCCCAACTAATTCTGTTATGCTAGGGATTTGTGCACAGAGTTGGCTAATCCCAGTATTTCCCTAGAGCTGCATCTAAGCTATGGCCCACTCCCAGCACAAAAGTGTCTCCAAAAGCCCTTTCGCCCCCTTCAGCACTGATACACTCATTGGTCCTGACATTTTCACTTCAGCCATGACAAATGAGCTGATGGCTGTGATCAGATTGCACACGAGGACTGCTTTATCAAAGACGTATCATTAACTCTCATCACTGTCTTCCATTATGACTCTTTTGGTCAAATTTGTTGTGAAAATGCAAGTCAGTTCAAAAACATAACCTAAACATAGCAACAAACAAACTTCATTAAAAAGCAGAAAAGAAAACCAGACTCAGACAGGCTCAGAAAGAGACCAGCATTAACTAAATGTTTCTCTGGGGATTTAAGTAACTGTACTCAACCTCTGCCCCAGTGCAAACATGGCAGTTGACCGTCTTCGAAAGGTCCCTTCCCCCATCGCGGACTCCTAGCACTACTTTGCCTTTTTTAGAGAAACAAAAATAAAGCAGCAGCAATTGAATATGCCTAAAAACAAAGTCAACCTTTTTCCTTTTTCTTTTTTTTTTTTCTCTCTTCTTTTTGGTCTCTGAAAAACTTTGCGTTTCTGTGTGTCTGCTTTCATCAAAATACGTTTCTCAAACGAATCCCTTAAAGAATATGAAATTTTCGCTTGAATCGCAGCCACATAATCATACTCTTTTCTGACTCACACTAAAAACACCAGCATAAAGCACTCTCTGAAACGGAAATCTCTCAGTTCACTATGAATACCGCAACCTTTCTGTCAAGTCAGAACCTAAGTTCCAGTTACACAGTTCTTGTTACATCTAGAGGGTTTACAAAGTATATATTTGTTGTAACCTCTTCTAGCAATTCATCTGAGAATACACATCTAGCGGAGTCAACTGTAACACAACAGATCTTGGGAATGGAGGTCATGCTTTGAGATAAAGTGCTATTCACTTTTGGACCATGCAAGAAGCTCTTTATTCCTGTTCTTATTGGCATCAGTTCCCCCTTACCGGAGCAAGAACAAAGCCAAGTGCTCGTGTGAGGTTTATGAATAAATCAGAGGTGAGCCACTTTAAGTGCTGCCCATGATTTCCTTGTTGACAGTGAGCACTTAAACAGGCTTCTATGACCAGCAACTCCTGGCAAACCTTAATGGCTCCTAATCTGTACCCTGCTTCATTTCAGGAAAGAAATGACCCACCCCAATTTTTCTCAAGTCTTCACCTTTTGGGCAACTACTGTCCCACCTTTTTAGAAATTCATGTTCAGGGACTGTCCCATTTCAGTGCCAAGTTTTCACGTAACACGCAACATAAAAATCACCATTTTCTTCCTAGAAAACAAATGACAGCTAATAAAATATTATTACACTGTGCAGCCTAAGTAATTCCCAGACAAACCATTACACAATTCAGCGTTTGTTTAAATAGCATAGATTTTTAAATGAACCTAAAAGATTTCTAATATATTTGCTTCCAATTATTATAATCATGTAAAAAATATGCTGAAAGCAGATTCAGCCCTTCTGTACAGCTACAGCTGAAACCAGGAATGTTTATAAATCACTGCCCTTGTATGTATTTAAAAAAAATTCAAACAGCCTCAAAAAACTATTTTTAAATAATGATAACATTCAAAAACAGATATTAACCAGTAAACTCAGTGCTGGGCCAAACAGCTCTGGTCTAGAAACATTAACAACCAATTGTGGCAAGACGCTAGGTGTTTCAGTGCATATGTCTTTGATGCGCAAAACCACTCAGAGACCTATGCTGTTCAACATTAAAGCAGCAGCCTGTGTGGAGAATACATTTCAGCATGGAATGAAATCCTTCATTTTTAAGGTCTCCCCCCATCCCCCCCCATCCCCCCCCCCCCCCCTTTTTTTGGACATGTCACAATCTCCAGATGGCTGAATTTATTCTGTAGTAGCTGAGTTATTGTCAGGCTCCCAGTTTCTGCTATATTTAAATACTAACAGTTTTTGACTCCATTGTCTCTTGTTGCCTTTCCACCCACTCGGGGGAAAAAAGTGGTGACCGCAGCGCTCTGCCCTGTGATTTCACCGAGCGCTCCCCACGGGGCCGGGGCCAAGGCCGGGGCCGGGGGGCAGCTACCCGGCAGCGCTGACCTGCCGCTGCTTGAAATGTGGGGGGTGCCTCAGTAGATGGCACTCCTCTTTGTAAGGGCCTGATCCAAACACAGGGCAATCGATGAGGCGGAGCTGGACTTTGGACGAGGCCCTCAGTCAAAATTGGAAACTGCAGCAGCGCTGGGAAAACCACCCATCAAGGAAAAGAGAAATCCATGGGCCAGAGCAGTAGGGACTTAAAACTCCAGTGATGCTTTTCACTGGAGCTGAAATGCCTGTCCCAGTGCACTGGCTGACGACCCAGTGAGAAATCGTATTTTGCCTCCCTACAGCAATCAGTTGCTCCTTCTGGAAACAGTCCCGAAGCAGATTGCTGTGCTGCAGCGGAGTGGCTTGTGGTTGGTTGTGCGCAGGGTGACACTTCCCACCCCAGAGATGGCTGCGCTGCAATGGCAAAGAACGTGATTTTTTGGTGAGCGGTTCATAAAACTCAAAGGAACAGAGGGATTGAGGGGTGACATTTGCCACATAGCTAAATAATTTATTTTAGAAATGTTACATTTTCTTTAATTTAAACCCTCAGTGCTGTAAGCAAAATCAATAACCATATTTCAATATAAAAAAGTATAAAAGGACCAGAGTGAAACCCACAGGAGTAAGTTCCCTGTTTAAGGTGCTGCTTTTCACTCAGAACCTTATTTTCTGGAGTAGGGAAGGCACATGAAGTGTTAGGTATTAAACAAGGAGAAACTCTTATTTGAAGGCGGACAGCCATGGTTTCTCCCACAGGAAAACAAACCACCTGCATTTGAAACTGTCATGTAACACTTGACAAATCTGAGGATTTTTTTTTTCCCCTCTCTTCTTACGACAGCTCTGGCCCGCAGAATACCAAAAATCAAAAGATATTCCCCAACAACTGAAGGGAAAGAAGGAAGTTATGTTTTTGTTATTCTTCAAAAGGAGATTATTCTGATTTGTTACCCTATCATCTTCTGGAACAAGTGTGGAAATAACTAGGATTACTCCAGATTTCCATCAGTGCCTAAACACTGGAGCACTACCAGGGACAGGTGCCTTGTCATCTCAGATTAGGTGAATTTATAAGGCAGCCTTGGTGTCAAAACAGGGAGGAGCAAGCCTTCAGCAGCCGCTGCTCCCACACCCTCAGATCTGCTATTACCTGGTAAAAGCAACAGAACTAACCCCCCTCAGCCTCTCTGGAAAACCTTTTTCTTACAGATCCTCCGGTGCCTTCCGCACTAAGCACATCATCCTTAAAAATGGAAACGGTAGTGCAGAAAGAGGAGATGAAACCTTTTAAATCTGATTTTACGGGATTATTGTCAACCGGTAACTAAAGGCCTGATTCTTTTTCTACTAATATCAAAACTGTATGTCTTGCCAGTTTTACACCCATATTACTCCTCTGACTTCGGAGGACTTACTGTTAATTTAGTTTGGGGTGAATGGAAAGAATCCAGTTCTTTTGGGTTTACACATCCTAAGCTCATATCAACACAGGCATTTCACAAGGATTTCTTTGTTTCAGAAGCAGATGTTTGCCTTTTTAAATAGTTTTAGATGTACCTCTAGTGTGTGCATCACTTGTTCTGCAGACACTGCTGCAGCCTATACGGTAAATGTTTGTTTTCAGAGTCACCATAGTCTGTCGTGTACATGCAGCCTTTACTTTGTGAACTATTGACCCGAAGGACTGTAACACCTTCTTAGGAGCTGGTACAGCCTACCAGATCACTATGAGTGCTTATAGTCTGCTCGATTTGTCTGTAAAGAAATCCCAGGTTCTGGGCATATTTAAAATTGTTCTCGAAAGTACCAAAAGCAAATAAAATATAATTTGGACAAATTACCTTCTAGATCTCTCTCTCTTCTTTTTTTTTTTTTTTTTTTTAATTGAAAGCTGATTCTGAGCAATGTGGACATATCGAAGAACATCTTAATATGGCGAACTTTTATTTTGGTCATGTAACTTAGTTAAACTCTTCCGCAGAATACGTTATTTAAGCAGAAAAAGACATTCCTCAACAAGACTGCCATGTTTCAGTCTAGTACAAACTTTTCTGGCTTAGTTTGGGACTCAGCAAAAGCTGCAGTACTAATGAAAAACTGGTATAAAAGTGCTGGGGAGTGACTTAAAAAGGGAATCAAGTAATATGCAATAAAGTCTAAACGTGCTGCCTTTATTTATGCAAAATAAGTTTGTCTCTATAGGTCCACTGAATCCCGCTATCAATAAATGTGAATACTAACCCTTTCAAAAAGAACAACCGATCTCAACAACTACTAAACAGAACCTACAAAGTTTGTTTTACCTGCTGGGTAAAAGCAACCGATATGTCTTTTAGTTTCTTCTATCCATGCATCTGTTCACATAAACATATTCTGCATTACGTCTTATTCTGTAAAATCTTAAATCCCAGTATCTCAGTGAGCTGGGTTTCTGCCCATTCAGTAAGAATGCAGACATCACATAAGTTATTATTAACCCATGTGTTATCCAGTTCTACAGTGGCTGGAACTTTGCCAGAGACAACACATGGTGCTTGGTTAACAATATTTTAAAATATAAATTAATTTATTTTTTAAATTAACACATTTTTCTTATGGAAATACACTAATAAGCTGTTCCCAGAATGAAAGCATATCCCCTAAGCATGTTCTTTTAAAAGCAGTTTTAAGGAATTTCATAAAGTTAGCAGTAAAACATTCCCAAACCCCATAGAAGTTCTTTAACTCCGTCTTAAAAGTGAGAGTTTTTGTGACTTTAGTCTTTCTACATTTAGCACTTTCTGCATTTAGAGTTTTACTTCATTTAGCCATAAATAATCTTAGTTTCTTCGAGGCATCTCTAACTGTTTAAATGTTATCAAATCAAACCCAACGCTGAACTAACACGCATTTACAAATAAATGTTCTGCAAACTAAAAACATCCCACAAGCAAGTTAATATTCAGTCTAACTACCAACACTTTTCCACAGTAGCTCTAAATCAGTAATTTTGTTGACCTGAAAAAAAAAGAGAGCCTATTTAATATGCATACATACAAATAATTATTCACACTGCATTTGATTTACATACATACAAAAGAACCACTTCCCACTTTCAAAAGTGGCTCAACACTTATGGTATTTTAACTGCCCTAATTACTGTTGAGAGAACATAATTAGAAGCACTGATCACATTGTCAACAGCTAACCAGTTGCAGCCCTGTCTGGGGGCCTGATCCTGCTCCGGTTGAAGTCAGTGGGAGCGAGCACTGACTGCAGGAGGAGGCCGGGGCCCTTCTTGCCACCTGAATCTACCGGAATCCAAATGTGTTGAACAACCTGAGTATGCTGGTGCAGTCACGCCAGAAACCCTGCTCCTTATGGGCATGTATCAATTTCTATTTCGCTAAGCTTTCTCTATTTTCAAAGCCGAAAGAAGAGAGTAATTTTTTCCCCAGCAAGCCTTCCACGCCACTTAAACACTTAGCACCGAGTCAGAATTCCTAACTTTTTCCAAAAGAGAAATAGTTTAATAATTAAAACAGATATTGACCAAAGCCCGCTTCCTTGAATACCAAACTTTATTAGATTATTGCGCGTTGATGCCTAATTTCCATTGGCAACTTTTAAAAAAGCTCCTTCCCTCCCTGCCGGCCCCCCTCCTCCCTCTTTTCTTCCCCCAAGCGAAGTGCTGGGAATCCTCGATACCCAATTGTCAATATTTGGTTTGCCTGTCATGTTCCTGGAGCTCCCCTCCATACAAACCTGTGTTTCTCATCCTTTCGCTGCACTACTCTCATACATATTACTTCACATGATGATGATGGAAACTCGAGGCATCTTAGCAAGTTGCTGAAATCTGAGCTTCTGCTTGTTTTCTCAAGTCTTGGACAAACATAACTTTAGGGAGAGCTGAACATAGGCATAAAGAAAGAGGAGCCTGCATTTTCATCTTCCTTTCATCTCAGTCATTCAGTCAACCATTCAGTGCCCTATTCAACAGAGCTTTTCATTATGCAAAAAAATGCTAATCCTTTTCCGATGCTTTCACACTTGTATAAACCCCCATTCCTTCGACTGAAAAGCAATTATATCAGTTTACCTTTCTGTCAAAAACAGGATTAATATTCCAATACCAGAATCTCCTTTATTTTCCTATCTTTTGCTTTAGGAAACTAGAGATTATTAGTGGAGGTATTCCTTAGAGCAAGAATACATTATTTTAAATATGATTATTTTAGCCAAAGCAAGAGGGGGGAGGGGGAGGGAGAGAAAAAACTTCAGTTGCTGCGGAAACTCTTTTCAGTGACAGAACTGACCTTCCCCTTGCAGAGGCCTGAATAGAATGAGCCTCACTCTGGTCTATTAATCAGAAACAAATTATGAAAGAATGTGGCTGGACTGGTTGACACTATCCTGTCTTGGGAGACTCAGTAACAGCCTAGTAACAATGTCCTCTTCATGGGTAATGAACAGCCATGACAAATGGGGCAGAGAAACTATTTATTTGCATATGCAAATTCTCACACAAGGGAAACATGTACAAACAAGTGTCATTGTAAGGTGGATTAGGCAAACAACGCTTTCTTTTTAGGACATTCTGCAGCCCAGAACATTAGTCAGCACAATTAAACCAGTCTCCATGGAGACTAATGAAATTTCACCATGGTATGAGTTAAATTAGATAGCTAGTTATGTGTTTTCACAATCCAACTTGAAATCCATTATTGTTTCAGAACAATACAGCAATTGTGCCTGGCTGATCTTTGCCAGCTCAACAAGCTCCTAAGTTGACAATTTGCATATGTTAATATAATTAAGCACTAATTACATGAAACTTGTACATATTCACATGCACTTTCCCTGGGCGCTTCTCAGTTTGAACCTTGGCCAAGTCTTTAACCCTTTGAATGAATTTGGAGCAGCAAAGCTCTGCCTTCTGGGTACAGCCCCAAGGCAGATGCAGAAAAGCTCTTCATTTATAAACACAAAGCTTAACCTGGCTTCTCATATTTCTACCAACAAGGTTAGAAAACATTTTTGCATGTGTTGAGGTAGGAGAAAGGGGCAGGGAGGGGGGAAGCTGGATTGGAAGTTCTTTTAGAGACCCAGCTCTGGTACTCTTTTTGCATATGAAAACACAAATATTTACCCACATAACAGGTTAGGAACACATGTATTGCCATTGTCACAGGTTCTTCGAGACCCAAATTGTCAAAAACTAGACTGGGCTTTACGTCAGTGCTCTCAGAACCACAAAAATGGGAATGAGAAAAGGAAAAAAGAGCAAGCAGTAACTAATGAGCTTTACATAAATATATGCAGAGGCAATTAAGCAGTGTTAATTACTATGACAGCAGTTAATTGAATATAATTAGATATTTTAAGCTACTGACTAAGGCATAGTTAAGATTAATTTTATTGAGATTAATTGTAAATAAGAATAGATTAACTCTGTGTTTTGACAGGCATAAAAAGTAGTTCTGCAAATTAACTAGGAGAGCAGAAACTAGCACAAAAATCATATATTATTTTAATGTCACACCTCAGAATCATCTGCTCAATAAACATGACTTTTCAAACCCAAACAGACAGGAATCTTGAAGAAAAACAAACAGCTTGCAGAGATTAAAGAGCCTTTTGTCCTTTTTCATGTGCATTTCTTTTAGCAGACTAAATTAAGCGAGTCTGGTGTACGTTTTTAGGAAGGAACATTTCACACTGAATGGAAAAAATGTTCTATCACATATGAAATTCATGCAGCTGTGCGGAACTTGGTCCAGATGGTCTAAGACTATAAAACAACACTAAATGATAGACAGTAGGGCCTTCCCAAGATTATGTGATAAAGTCACAACCTCATATTTTGACCTAAGTTTTCTGTCATGTATTGTTTCCTTCCAGATCAGATAGCTCCATTTTAATTTTTAACTGATCATGAATATTCAGTGGAAACTCTTAATAAACATTGCTGATAAGCATCTGAGCAGAAATCATAAAATATTTACAAAACGACCCTTAGCTTCATTAAAACAATGCTGAACCTGAAGTGCAGAAAACAGTGCCCTGGCTCTCCCCACAATACTAAGAGGTTCACACCACTTAGCTTAAATAGGTAGAAATACCTGGTTTTAAATATGCTGCAAAGAAAACCCAAACCACACTCTACCAGCAGATTAATTCATGCATGCTGTTTAAGAAAATTAACAACAAGGCTGAAGAATGCTGAACAAATCACTAATAAGAAAGGAGCTTCAACTGATTTTGAAATAAATCAATAGGTGATTAACACAATATTTTTAAAGCAGTAGCATGTATGTATATTATATAAACATATATATTATATTTCCAATACCTTTTTAGCTCTTAATCGAACAAGGGCTTTACAACAGTGAGCATGTCCCTACATTGACTATCAACTTCTTTGGAATGCCTTTAGTCTTTTATAACGAAAATCCAAAAACGGTCTGTGAAACAAGGCTACGACAAGCCATTCTGCAGTGAAAGATTTTAAATCATCCAGCCTCTTCTAATAGACTTGAGACTTATTGAGGTAGAAACCATAAAAAATGAAGAAGGGAAATTTAATCCCTGAAATATTGATTTGCACATTAATATCATATAGGCAGAGGGCAATTTGGCTTCATGGAAATGACACATTGTCGACCCTTGGTGAAGTCAGAGCCAATCTAACTGCTGAACATGTCTGAATCTCAAGAGTTATTAAGGGCTTCCCTTCTTGCCTTTATGACTTTTCTTCAGCCTACCAATGCAATCTTAAATGTATTATCTTTAAGAAATAATTGTAAAACCTCAGGGGTTTTCCAGTTAATGGAAGGGAGGCTAAACCACATCAGATTCTGAAATGCAACATTAAACCCTTGCAATCAACAAAACCACCTCAATTCTCATCCATCCAGTGCAGGATCTAATATTGTTATTAGAGATAATCAAATTTCATTGTGTAAATTTAGGCTCATGGTCAGAATGGAAGCAGTAAATTCTGCAATATTAAACAGTGATTTTTCTCGGCCCCCTTTATATGTTCTTTGCTGGTGCACCATCCTCACAAATAAACCTAAACTACTCAAAAATCGAGGAACAAAACCGTCTCCCTATTCTGAAAGATGCATGCAATGCCATTTATCATCTCCACAGCTTTCCTTTAATTTTAACTTGATCTAGCGGATAAGTTTCATTTTAGAGAATAATAAAGCAGTACCACTGCATAAACCAAACAGCAGGTACTATTACTGTGACTTACACAGATGGTTTACCTGACCTTTCTTTGTTCCTTGGGTAGGTTTCACTTTTGCAGATTTACGACTTTTCCCTCTATATTTCATTGACCCTCTATGTTCATTATCATAAAAATGAAAACTATTGAATACATGTTTATGTTGACGAAGTCCAAAAACCCCACGACTAAAGGATAAAGAGATGCTACAATGCACTGTGTGGATCTCTAGAACGTACACTATAAATATTCAAGCACAGATAGCACGAATAACTGAATAATCCTGGTGAGCCCCAGCTCTGGAGCCAGGTGCAAGAGGTTAAAACAGCTGGCTAGCCATCTTTTATTTTGTGTGCCTTCCTACCGGCAGAAACCGCAAACCCTGAAAACTAGCAGATATTCCCTCAAGGTTGATTGTCTGATTTTTTTCATTTCAACCAGTTTAGTAGGATCCCCCAGTCGAGAAAAGAGAGAAACTCCTTAAATACAGGCAGTTGAATAGGAAGTGGAGCAATGATGATTAAGGTTCTTCACCCCCACACACCCCCCAACCTTCAACCCCCCGTTTATTTCCACAATCTTCTTTGTGCACCTTCCCATCCAAATGTTTGTATTCCTTATTTCAAAGAAAAGCACTCCGGATCGTTCTGTCAGTTTTGCCAGTAAATATAAAGTAAAACAAGTGTTGATGGCGCTGAGAGTGTTACATACCCAGGCTGTGTTTTTGCATTGCTCTCAATAGAAGCGATCGATGCCCATGTCACAGTCGCGTCCCAATCGCAGCCAAGTCTCTGCCTCAATCTAACCAACAACAGGCAGGGCTGCAAAGGCTTCTCACTACCTCTTCCATCCATCCACCACCAAACTAAAAATATAATGCTACATATGATCTTTTTAAACACTCCACCACCGCTCCTAGGGATCGAGCCACTGCAAATCCAGGGGAAACACAACTGAAAAAAAAAAAATACACCATCAAAAAAAAAAAAACAACCCTCACAGCAACCACCCCAAAAGCACTCAAGCCCTCTCTTTCCACTCTCTTTCTCGACCTCCTCCTGCCAACTACATAATCCTTGATTAAAAACGGAACAAGGCTAATAAAAAGAAAATTTAAAAAAAAAAAAAAAAAAAAAAGAGGAGGACGGAATGGAGCCGAGGAAATGCAACTGTCAGAAAACGGGATGGTCAGACTTCCTGAGTGAACCTGCCTGTGTCTGGCTTAATGTAAATCCACCATCTTCAGCCTGGCAAGTTGTCTTTTGGTTGGGCTTTTTTTTTTTTTTTTTTTTTTTTTTTTTTTTTTTTTTTTTTTGGTGGGGAGGGGGGTGTTATGTTTGCGATCTCTGCCTTGGTACCTAAGGAGGAAGAGGAGGAGGAGGAGGGTGTGTTATTGAATGGTGGCTAAAGCCTCCTCGGGACGGCGCTGAGGTGAAACAGGCTGAACCCGACTGATGTGCCTCCTCTCTCGGTTGGACCCAGTGCCCTAAGCAGCCGATGAGAGACCCCCGGCCGCCCGGCTCGCAGGTAACAAAAGAAATACCAACCCGTGCATTTTCTGCTGCCGCTGCTGGGGAGGCTGGGGGTGGGGGGGTGGGGGGGCGGTGGAGGGGTGAAGAAGATGCAGGAAGGGAGGAGTGGAGGGGAACCGCCGTAAGTTGGCATCGGATGGGGGGAAAGTTTATTAGCATTTTTGCAGGAAATTTCATGTAAGGCAAGAGGGGGAAGCAGGGACGTGTCTGCCATTAGCCGTCGTGATGGGAAGGGATGCACTTGATTCTGGCACGAGCAGTTAGAGCAGGAACCGAACTGCCTTCTCGCTGTTTATGAGCTTTTTTTTTTTTTTTTTTTCCTGGCTGGGGGGGGGGGGGAGGGCTGTGCGGTTTTTTTTTTGGTGTTTTTTTTTTTTAACACCTTAGTCCTCGGTTTAAAAAAAAAAAAATAGACGTCTGTCCCACAAAACAACCGACCCCCCCCCTTCCCCTTTCAAATATCTCAGCAGGGCTGGGCTGCCGGCAGCCCCCGACCCCGCCGGCGAGGAGCCTTTCCTGCGGCGCGGCACGGCGCGGCGCGGCGCGGCGGGGATGCCGGGGGCTCCGCTGGCCCCCGGCCGGCTGCCGCCCGCGGGCACCGGCAGCCGCGCATCCCCGCCGCCGGGGCCGCTCCGCGCCGGGCTGTGCCGGGCCGCCTCCCCGCGCCGCGCCGCGCAACTGACAGGGAGGCTGGGCGCGCTCCTAACGGGCTCCTCTTCCTCCTGCTGCCGGAGACGGCAGCCAGCAGCGCGATCCCCCTGCGCGCACACACACACACAAACGCACACACACACACACACAGAGAGACCCGCACGGCCACCCCTGCCTCTGCTCCTGAGAAACCTACCTGCAAAATAAAAAAAAAGGGAGGGGAGAGGGGAAAAAGCACCCCACGCCTTCTCCTGTACACACGCACGCAGTCAGGGTCCCCATTGCCCTGCTGGCATCCCCCCCCCCCCGCCCGAAAGCGAAAGTTTGGGAGGCCGAGGGGGGTGGAGATGAGGAGGAGAGGGAAGGAGGGTGGGAGAGCGGAATGCGCCTTCAAAAAGCACCTCAAAGTTTTGGGGGGACCGAGCTGCGAAAGAAGAGTGCGAGCTCTGAAGGGGCTGGCAAGCGATGACTTCTGACAGCCGTAACGTCTTCCCTAATCTGACAGTATTCCCCCCCTCCCCGAGCTCCCTACAAAAAAAGAGCGAAATAAAAAGTGGGGGGCGCCCCCCGAACCTCTTCTGCAAGCTGAGCAGGGTCCTCCACTTAATCCGAAAGTTACAGCCCGAAAGAGGAAAAAAAAAACCCAACCCCACAGCCCCGAACCAAAACAAAAAAAAATACACAAACAAAACGTAACCCCCGGAATAAAAGAGAAAGGGAGAGAGAGAAAGAAAGAAGGGAGAGAGAAAAAGCAGCCCCTCCTTCCCAAATGAGAGCAAATACTGTACCTAAAAATGGGGAAACAGGCAGAAAAAGGGGGGAGAGAGAGAGGGGAGAGATACATGGGATCTGGGGATGTGAGTGTGTGTGTGTATGTGAGAGAGAGAGAAAGAGGCACAGGGAGAGGGGGAGAGAGAGAGAGAGCGCGAGAGCGAAATATCAAAGATTGTGCAAGATCAGCCTGGAAAGATAATCGATACTCGACCTAAATTTAACACAAACTACTCAATAAAAGTTAAAGAAAAAACTTACTTTCCATTTCCCCTCGCAGTTCCTACTGGATCTTCGCCTCTTTTTTTTGTTTTGCTTTATTTACTTAACAGCTGATCACATCCAAGTAAACGACAGAAGGTTCATTAAAAAAATAATAAAAAAAAATAATCCTCCAACTTTATTGGGTGAAAATAAAAATGATTGAGCAAGAAGTGGGGGGCATGGAGCGGTCCTTTGGGGTCCGGGAGTTGTTAAAGCATGTGCCGACCGCGGTCTCGCTGTTTGGTTGTGAAGGGGTTGGGAAAAGGAGGAAAGGAAATGAAAATCCGATATGTCTTTATTCTGCTAATTATTATCGTTTTAGCCCTGTTTAAAAAAATGGCTGATTAAGTTGAGTGCGCATGTCTTTGTGTGTCTATTCCCGATATGCACTCTGGGAATGAGAGAGAGAGAGAGAGGAGAGAGAGGAGAGAGAGGAGAGAGAGCGAGGGAGAGGGAGAGAGAGAGGGAGAGGGAGAGGAGAGGGAGAGGTGTAATTAGTGAGGTGATCAACATTCTCCGGGCTGCAAATGACGCGCAGCCCCGCAGCCGGGGAAGCCGGAGCTGCCGCGGCTGCCGGGGGCTCGCCGGGGCTGCGGGAGCCCCAGAGCCAGCCCAGAGAAGAAGGGGGAGCAGAAAGGAGCTCGTGGATACAAACACAAGTCTGCAAACTTCATTAGTAACACAGACACACACGCACAGGCACACAAAGTAGATGGCTAGGGAAAATTAAAAAAAAAAAAAAAAAAAAAGAAGAAGAAGGGGTGGGGGGGGAACAGACTTGCTCTTTTAACTGTTCGGGAACTTAAATGAAACGGGTCCAAATTAATTATTCCATCGGGGAGTTATTTCATTCTGTCTGTCTGTCTTTCTCTACCCTTTTCTATCTTCTAATGGGGATTTAATGGAAAATATATGTTTGCGATGGGATAATGAATGTACAACACCTCTCTAAAAGGAAAGACAACATAGCTAAGACAGGGAATAACTGCCCATACAGGGATAAAGATGGATTTATTTACACATACACATACACACACGCACACATGTGCGCACTTGCATCCTACATCGTATTTGCACATATGCACACGCACCCCACAGACCCACAGTCACACAAAACACAACACGCTTTATTTGGTGGCCGCCATGTAATTGCTTGGAGAAATCAACAAAGTAAAAAAGCAAAGCCTTCCAGAATATACAATATCAACTGGAAACAGCCTTATCAAAATGAAGTAAATACCAGCCCAGGGAAAGTCTCTTTGCATACAACACAGGTTTCATGCATATATATGCCTTGTCCTCCACTTTCCCTACAAGTATTGATATTTTATTAATATTTTATCTACTATGTTTTACCAGACACATTTCATTCTTGGATATGGGGGGAGTGGGGGGATTATTATGATGAAAACTAGGGTAAAATGTACAGATGTCATTATAAATCGGAATCTTCTACAAATATTTTCCTGTGTGGGATTTAAGAAGATTGCTTCTCATTTGAAAATCTAATTATCTTAACCTAATACTGCAGATGTGAATATGACTGACACTTTCATTAAAAGATAATTAACTAAAACTAGGAATAGACATACTTTAAAATACCCCCTACTGAAGATAAAAACATGACTATTCAAAGAGCATCCGAATACACCGCAGGAACACGTGCAGATTTTTGATAATGCTATTCCAGAAATGGGTATACCAGAAATGGTCACTAAGTCACAGTTACATGCAAGAGATATTTACAGTACCGAGGACCCCGTGCAGGTGAACCGTAACCTTAGAGCTGACAAGCCTTTGAAGTTCGTGATTCCTGCGATACACGTCAAAACCTTGTCTTAGGCCTTAAACACCAAAAGCCAGCAGGAAGGTTTTATCGCTACCTTCCATTAAAAGCACGCACACACAACAACAAACCAGCAAAGACCTGGATGGCAGAAATACGCACCTCTCTGGGCCCTAAACCTTCTGCTCCAGGAGAACATTTTGCAAGTACTGGAACTAACACTAATAGGAAAATCCCCACCTGATGATGAATTAGGGCTGCCCTTAAGGAAGCACAGGCCAGTGTCAGGGAACCGAGTTGCTAAAAGCAGATGTTTAGGGTCAGAGTGAAGGTCCTAATAGCTTTGGAGGGGGGAAAAAAAGGAAAAAAAAAACATCTTCGGAAAGGGGAGGGAAAAAAAAGACAAGTAAACACATCTCCAGCCTGCAAGTACAGCTATTCCAAAAATCGGAGCTTGCCAATAAAGCGGGGAACATAGAAGGAGCCCTAACCCAATCCAGAGAAACCTTCCTCCAAACTTCAGGAAAGTCTCCAAGACTCGAACTCAAGGAAAAGGCAGGGGCACTTGAGGGTTCGTGAGAGCAACTTTATTCCTATTTCAGACCTCACCTAAGCTTTGCACCAGCTCATCAATGAAAAAAATCTGAGCATATATATGCAGGTTTCCACAAGCACTGCACCCTGTGAAGGAAGGTAACAAGGAAACTAGCGATATTCTGCATCGTTGTTTACAGGGTGGGAAAAAAATGCAAACAAAGAGTGAAAATGAAATCTCTGGAACCCGTTTACAGTTATCAGATCGAGCGGGTATGATGGACAGAGAGCTTTTAGGCTTAAATTGTAGACAAAACGGGACTCTGAGATAGAAGGATGCATTGTCCATTCAAGTGCATGCCTGAAGGATGGTACCGCATTTCCTAAGACTGAAGACAATTAAATACAATGTGATGAAGAAACACCTGAGAACAATACATCTATTTCAAATTCAAGTGAAGAAACACGTATACTTAATGTCACAGAAGAATAAGGAAACGAAGATAATTTAGTTTTAAAGTCGTCCCCCCGCACCTCCCCCACCACCTCCTTTATTCCTAGTGCTTTTTTCCTGGTGAAACATCAATATCATTAATGTCATTAATGTCAAAACACCAAACGTCAGAACAGTCAAGTCATTCTTTTTTGGCTGTAGATTTTTTTTCCCCTTTCTCTCTTCTTGGAGGGGGATATAGGTTTATGGTGTTCTTAAGTTACAGCTAAAGGAACAAAAGGGCGGGGGGGGGGGAATAGAGGCAGGAATTGCGAGAGGAGAGTCCACATTTTTCAGGGTTTCTTCTGCCACTGTTTACTGTCCTTCCTAACGTTTTAAGTCTCCTCTCTCCTCTCTCTCACACTCTCTCTCTCTCTTTCTCTCTCCCTAAAAATAGTAGCTACCGGGGACGGGGGGGGGGTAGGGGAAAAAAAAAAAAAAAAGGCACTACGGGATGTTAACAGTTTAGAAGAAACCCGGGGATCGCCACGTAGCTAGGAAAAAATCGGAGAAGGTTAATTCCGGGAGGCAGCAGCAGCAGCAGCAGGTTTGTGGGATGTGATAAGAGCGGAGCGCGGCGCGGGCTGGGGGAGGCAGGCGAGGAGGACCCGGGGCCGGCGCGGCCGCGGCTGCGGGGCGGCTGCGGGGCGGCGGGCGGGCGGGCTCCCCAGCGGCGCGGCCCGGCCCGGCCCGGCTCCCGCTCCCCCTCTCTCCTCCCTCTCTCGCTCAGCTGATCGCCCCCGAAGACTCTCGCCTAACCTCTCAGCTCCTCTCCTCTGGTCTCGGTGGACCCCCCGCCCACCTCCTCCGAACTTCTCCTGCAAGGCACCGTTACACATTTTGGGATTTTTTTTCGAGCCTCCTGTTGAAACCACAAAAAGCTCTTGACAGTGACGTTGCATTTCATAGAGAGGGAAGGGGGGGGTGGGAAATGAAAAAAACCCTCAGCCTTTTCTGTCCTCCACCACCTCCAGCCTCAGCACCAAGGAAAACTTATTGGCCTGGGCGAGACGGAGCCGGTGGGGGCCAGAGCCCCGAGACTGACCATTCTTTAATAGACAAAGAAATCCTAACCCAAACCGAGCTCTGTTACACCACGTCTCTCCGCCAGGCTCATTTCACTCCCTAAATCTGCGCTGCGGACACACAGGGGCACAAGGATCTGCATAATTACAGTCGCAGCCGCTCCCCTTTTTAATAAACCGACATAATTCCCTAATAAACGTCCCCTTCCCCCACCTTGTCCTCTCCCCAGACCCCAACCCAAGGGAAAGGGGATCCGTGTCTTTTTACTGCGTTCCCTAAGTCTATAGATGAGCTCAGTTTGAAACGAGGTATTACAAGATTTCAGTGTTACAGACCCTTTATCTGAGCCACAGACACTTTCAGATCCCCAGCCCCCACCTCCTCTCCTTTTTGTTGTCTCTTCTCCTCCCGGGGGCTATTTGACAAAGGCAGTGTGTTAACTAACATTTTTGTTTAACTCAGCAACTTCTTTTCAAAACATACTTAAACCTGATAGCAATCTCTTGTACTTTTTTTTTTTTCTCCGAGATGAAATTGATTCTGAACCGAAAGCGTTTGGCTAGTATTAATTATTTCTTTCTTTGCAGGTATCACGTATACAAATCCATTGTTAATTTACAACGCCCCCCCCCCCCCCCATCAAACACATTCCAGTACACACTAAAAAGGGCTGGGGGGTAGGTGGGGGGAGAAGAGGTGGGGAGGGAAAAGAAAAACAAAAATCCCCGATTTGATTCCTGGAAAGTTTTGTTCAAAAAAGAAATAAAAGAACAATAACATATTGCATTTCAATTCTGCCCTCACTGCCCCAGATCTGGCATTCACCTACTGAAAGTGCGTCTAACGAGCAGCGACCTAAGAGAAAAATCACAGACGAATAGTACAGACATCTCGCTGAGATTTTGAGCTAAAGAGTGTCGTTCCCGATTGCTTTTTGTTATTGTTGGTGGTGGTGTTGGTGTTATTTTGGCTGGAGCCGCACAAAAACGCGCACCCGGACGTTACTATAAATAAAAGCCTTCCAGGTCTAAGTCTGCTGCCGGCGTTTCCTCCGGAGCCTTAACAGCCCTTTTTCAGCTCCTTTCTTGGGCAGATCGCGGGGATTAAATGCCCTGAACCTGAGCTCCTGGCCTTGGATGGGAAGGGAAAGAAAAAGGGAGAGGGAGAAAGAGAAAGGAGAGGGTGAAGGAGCCAGGCGCCCTCTGGGCTTTCAGAGGTCAGCGCTTTGACAGTGCTCTGACCTCCCTCCCCTCCCGGCAACCACCCCAGTGTTTATAAACAAAAACAGTCAGGACTAGCCCCAAACAATAGCAATTCACCAACTTCACAGGCACTTCACTAGCTCTTATGCAAATCAAGGAAAACGACCGCTTACCACCGCTCCCCCCCCACCCCCCCATCCCCTCCAGAAAGCCCAAGAGCATATTTCCAGCAGTGATATATCCAAGGGAAAAATTTTACATTCTATCCTGGAAAAGGACAAAAAGCAACTTCAGAAATAAAACGGTTCTGCTAGAAAGACAGACAAAAAGGGAGAAAAAGCCAATAAAACTACCGATCTTACTGCAGAAAGAGGAAAGTTATGAAATATTTATACCTAAATCCAACAATCCACACTGCCAATAAAACAGGAATCTTTGTTGTGTAGACAATATGCTAAACTACCTCTGCGACAAACAGCGATTATAAAGCAACCAGGAAAAGTTATTTTCGCCCAAGGAGCCAAGTTTTCAAAGAAAACGTGTGGATTTTACAGCTAAATAAAAGCCACCACCTCTGTGTTATCCGTAAAAACTACACATAAATTAAAAGCACCGTTAAAAGAAAAAAAAAAACCTTCCAGCAAGCAAGCAAGCACATCTGATCTGACTTACAAAAAAGTATAATTAAAACCACCTTTAATTACAAAAAGCAGCAAGCGAAAACTAAATGAATCAATGCTTTCTCCCCAAAATGTTGTCCGCCAAGGTATAGAAATGATAGTTCTATAGTCCTGCATTAAAGCGTAACTGAAACTCCACAGTTCAGGAATTGATTACGCGATAAGAAAAAAAAAAAACCCAACACCAAACGTAAAAGAAAAAAAAAGGTCCTAATGATTTTCAAACTTTTGTTTAAAAATGATGAAGATCAGAAAAGGTTGGAGGAAAAGTTAAAGGAAATATACCTCAAGAGAAAAAAGACCATCTCCTTTTCTTCTTTGTCTATCAGTCTCCAGTTAAAGCATATGGAAAATGTTTTCAAAATGCCTAGATTTGGCACATTGTCATTGCAAAGAGAGGAGCGCAGTGATGCTGTTATAGAAAATGGGAAATAAATTCAGGATTGGGTGCTGCCTCCTTCAATGCGGAT
Organism: Phalacrocorax aristotelis; assembly: GCF_949628215.1. Taxonomy (NCBI): domain Eukaryota; kingdom Metazoa; phylum Chordata; class Aves; order Suliformes; family Phalacrocoracidae; genus Phalacrocorax; species Phalacrocorax aristotelis. Next base: position 134,507,654 of record NC_134277.1, on the reverse strand, counting down.
TTATCTAAGTTTAATTTAATATTCCGCAATCACTGTATGATCGCATATAATTCACCAAGATTTTTAAGGGCTTCGCCTAAATATGTTGACCACAGGCACAAAGTAATTTAATCAGATTATTTCCTTCTTTTATTTGTGTTTATTTTTCTCATTAGAAACACTTTAAATTGCAATTGTAAATAATAGAAATGATGGAATATTAGGTTTGGGGTGAACAAACGCTCAGAGAAGGCATTAGCTTTATTAAAATCATTCTGAACGTAAAATCAAAAAGCACAAAATGGTTGTTTGTAAAACACTAAACCTTTAATCGATTTATTGGCATCCCGATCGATTAGATAAACGGAAATCTATAGTAAACATAAAAGCATTTAAAATATTTTTCTCTCATTTATAAACAAAACTTTTCTTTTCAGTAGAAAAAAATGATTATCAAACGACTAACAGGAAATTCTTCAGATATCAAATTACGATAATAAAATTATTTCCACATGGAAAGGGATAATGACAATGATGATAGTAATTATAATAATGAATAATTCAACAGCCCTTTGACATATATGGAAGAGCCTGGTTCAAAAACAGCTTTTGAAGGGGGCTACTTTTAGGGGATTTTTCAAATAAAATTGAATTTTGAGGCTGAAATGCTTAGATCAAGTGACAGTTTAGGTGCAAGTGCGAAAGTTGCGTTAATTTTTCCCTGCATTTTTCAGGCGGGAGCGTTCACTTTGACATCGCCCTTCAAATTAAGTTACCACTTATTAGCAGGAAATAAGTATGTAAATATATAAGCTGTCCCTGAAATTGGGGGTGGGGGAGTGAACAGTTTCTTCATTCCAAGGCGGTGGGGATGGGGACCCTTTACCTTATAATTTAAGCGATTTGCTTAGCTCGCGGTGTACCTTCCAGATTACAGAAAGATTCTGCAAGCAATAATGTATTGGACCGTTTAAGTGAAAGAACACAAATTATTTAGGGGTGGGAGGGTAGGGAACTGCAAGCCGGAGAAATGCAGCAGTCGGAGCTTGTGGCATTCTGGCTGCGCGAAGAGGAAGTGTTGCTGTAACGGGTATTATGTTTATTTGATAAAGAAAATCAATGAAAGTGGCTGTAAAGTAGTTAGTGAGGCGTGTGTTTGGGACTCGGGTTGAATAGTGACTCCAGCGGGCTGGTCGATGAGCTCTAAGAGCTCTGGAAATCTAACCTAACCCTCAGAGTGAGCTCTCTCTCACTCAGTGCTGCACCTTCCCTAGGCTGGGAGACTTCAGTCCTTGTCTCCTCCCTCTGTCTCCTTCCTTCTCTCCCCACATCCCTCCCTCTGTCCCTCCTTCCCTCTCTCCTTCTAGTTTTCCGCTCCTGCCTTCCTTCTTCCCATCCGCTCCAGCCGTTCCCTCTCCCAGGTTTATCTGCTCCCCCTAATCTCTCCCGTTCTCTTTCTCTCTCACTTGCATTCTCTCTTCCCATCTCTGCCGTAGCTGTTTCCTTCCCATCCAGCTGCTCCTCTAAGTTTTCCTGTAGTCCTGGAGCCTTCCTCCTCCTCTTCCAATGCTCTTCCTCTCCTTTCAGGTCTCTGTGTTCCTAAGTTTTCTTCCAGCCTTTTTCGTTATCTGTCTTCACCAGCCGAATTTATCTCTTATTTTGGATTGGTTCCCCCGGACATGTGCTATATTAGTAATTATCCCTACTCGTTTCCCTTTCACACACCCATGAAGGAGAGAGGAGTGCACCGCTCGCTTTCCTCATGTGGGATATTTTAAACATTGGCTAATCTTCAGCAGTGCTTTATTTTAAACCTTCTGCTGCTATTTCCCCCTTTTCTCCCGCTAATCTTCATTCCCTCTAATTTACAACAGAAATGTTTCTCCTCCTCCTTTTCATTTCCTACTTTACAATTTCCTTTGGGGTTTCTAAATAGTAGTATGTCCGTTGCATTTCCCTACCCCCATGTCTTTCGCTGTTTCTCTCCAGCTATTTTATTTACCCGGTTGCTAGAGGAATATTTCTTTCCTTAACAAGTTTATCTCCCTGTCTTTCAGCCCCAGCCTATAAAAAAGAAAGAGAAAAAAAAGAGAGCGAGAGAGAAAAAAGTTGAGCTTGTGGCTCTTTTCTGCGAAGTAACTTGGTTTCAAACTTCTGGTTTGGATTATGTGTCATTATCTATTTTCCCTTATCGCATCCCCCGTTGCCCTCCCCACCCCCCTTCGCTAATAACATCTTTAGTGTGGTCAATGTTAAATATGGCAGATCTCTGAAAAATGCTTCCTCTCCAGCTCTCTGCTGGAATTCATTACCGGCCCCACTCTCCCCAGCCCGCGGGGCCTGCGGGGCCCGGTGCGCGGAGCCCCGCGGAACCCCCGCCCCGCCGCTGCAGCCCCTGCGGTCGCGGGGATGCGCCGCCGCGGCCGCTTCCCGCCGCCGCCCGCCTCCCCCCCGCCCCGGTCCTCCCGCCCTCCCGCAGCCTCCCGCAGCCGCCGGCAGCGCCCCCGAGCCGCGGAGCCCGCGCTATGGCAGCCCCGGCAGCCCCGCGGGGACCGGCCGCGGGCGCCGCGCTCCCGCGGGGCCCCGCCGTCCGGCGAGGGGGAGCGGGGGCGCCCCCGGCGGCGCGGCCCCGGGGCAGGCAGCCCGCGGCGGAGGTGGGGGTGGGGGGCGGCGGGCGGAAGGGGGGGTCCCGTCCCCTCCGCGGGCCCGGCAGGTGCGAGGGCTCCGCGCCGGCTGAAGCGCGCTCCGCGCCGACGGGCGCAAACTCCCACCCGCGCTGCGGGACCTCCGCCGGCGTGGGCAGCGTCCCCTGCGCGGCGGGGAGGTCACCTTGCCCAGCTGGGCTACCTGCCCTCGTTCGTCCGGGGGGCAGAAGGTGGGGTTTGGGGTCTGGGTCTTCTTACTCTCCCCCCCGCTCCCTTTTTATATTTTCCCCTTTCTTTCTTGTTTTTGGGCCTTTTTCCTTATTGTGCCCTGACTGTCCGGAGTGGGATCTAGACGAGGGATCCCCCCCCCCCGGCGAAGTCACTCATGTGCTGCTGGCCGTGACACATGCTATGTGTGTCGCCTTTGTATGGTCCTAGTTGGGCCACATGCACTTAGCCTGCAGTTTATTGCAGGATTTGTTTTTTGTGTGTGTGGTGAGTGCTGGAATAAAAAAGCATTTCAAAGGGTACCACTGGAGTTGATGTTTCAGGCCTGCTCTGGGTTTTACATAAACCTGAACCTGAGGAAATGATTGTTCCAGGTTAAATGGCCCTACCCTGTCCTTTGTTTCTTTATTTGGGTTCTTGTGTTTTGTTCTTGCGACAATTCTTTTTAAGAAGCTGGAGGAAGACATCTAATTTATTAATTTCGTCTTTATTGACCGAAATTTTTTCACTGTTTTACGTATGGCTGGAGTTATGTTTAGACTTACTTTTTCTCTATAGGTGGCACACACGAAGTGAACAGAATGGGCCCGATCCCACCAGCCCCTTCTTGAGTGAGTAAACGTAGATCTGGCCCATTGTCAGAAACTCTCGCTGCCGCCAGGACCTCCTTTTGGTGTGAAGTCTGATAAAATGGCTTTACCTGTTCCAGGCACCTATAAGGCTGCCCAGAACAAATGTTGTCACCTAGCTCACGTAATTCTGGTTTGCTAAAAGCATGCTATGTGTTTTTTGACCTAAGCCTCTAATACCTATAACTTTCTGCTTTGCTTAAATGTGCTTCAGGGAGGAATGATAGCTTTTACTTTAAACATTTCGCAGTACTGACACAGGCACAAATGGAAATGAATATTTCAGATAGTTTCAGACAAAATACAATCCACAAACAAGGCAAAAAATATCATCCAGGAGTCTTATTAACTAAAACCCAGTGTAGGAGTGTACATTTTCCAAATATTTGCCCAGGAACTTAGACTGTTAAATTCTGTCAATATCTCCATCACCCCTGAAATTATTGCTCACCTATATCCACAGTGACCCCAAATTGTCAGAGAGAAAGCCTGCCAGTTGTAAATCCGCACGGGGCTACAACAGGATTGCAATTTATTATAAAGCAGAAATGTTACTGAAGGGAAAATTGGTGCCTATTCCCAAGTCCACACCTGAAAGGAACACACTTTCCAGAAATAAAGATCTTACAGAGAATTGTTTAGCATTCCTGGTGAGATAGCATCATCATATTAGGTAGATTATATTTACTCTGAATTCTTTTTAACCCACTAGGAATGCTTTTTAAAAAAATTGTTTAAAAATAGAAGGGACTACTGAAATTCAACACCACCTTGAAAAAATTAAAATATATACTTATGTTGCAGACCTTATGCATTACAGAACATTACAGAATAGCCAAGATAGAGGTATACTTTTCCTTCTTTCTCCAGAATGATCTAGCTTGGAATAATATTCTTGCTTCCCTCTGAAATGATTTTAATGAGTGCAGAAATATTTTTGATATAATTTAAAAGAGGAAATGAAGGAATATTATAAAACTAAATTCAAAAGTATGTCTTAATACTCCGAAAGACAAACATGCAATACATGTATTTTGGGGGAGATCTTGTGTATGATGTGGAAAGGGCTTATTTTAAACAAGCGTGTACGTACATTCCTTCAGCCGACAGTGTGCACACTGTAGTTAGAGTCATAGGATTTTTGATCTTTTGGTCTACTTATTTTTAACAGAAAATGACTGTAATGTAACATATGCATAAACAAATTCAAAGAGCACCTGAAACTTATTCATAAAGGTAAAATCAATTTAAAAATCTAAAATGCTGTTGACTATGAGGAAGTGTTGGTAAAACACCTAATTGTAAAAAGGTGATCACATGATTTTTTAATGTTTACTCCCCAAATAAACTTGAGAATCTGAAAAGATGCTAACCTGCATACACAATGTGGACAACTTTCCCCTTTCAGTTAATTTCTGGTGTCAGTAATAATAATGAACACAGGAAACGTATTCCACTCTTTTGTCCTTAAAATCCTTTAAAATTATCTCTTCACAGAGACATCCTTAGAAATTAGAAGCACCAAATAACTATTTTAAAACTGAATATATGTGCCACTTTCCCTTCTTTTTCCGTAGATGGTTGTGAGTTTTGATTGATAAGATAATTGTCAGTACAAAGAAGGAAATAAAAACTAAAACATGCTGTAAGAGAACAAATAGATATTTTTACATTTATTCTAAAAGATCTGGATTTTCTTTTAACAGGAAGCCTTCAAAAATTATTAAATCACACCTGATCCAGTTAATAATGAAGTTAACTACTAGCAGGTAAAACGCTGTTTTCTGTGTAAGATTTATACTTCAGCTCCACAGACGCTTCGTATCCCTGTTCCACGTTTCTTCTGCTAACATAACATTATTCAAACTTTTATTTGGGGGACTATAGTAATAAGCAAAGCATATGTGTGTGAGCGTGTATGCACAAACACGCAGAAACAATTGACCTGTCCCCTTTTCACACAGAAGTATTTGTGTGTAGCCATGTATTTAGATGCATACGAGGTCTGCTCAGTTTTTGGTTTTTGGCACAGTAATTAAGGTAGCAGGATTCAGATATGGCTTAATGCTGAACTTTCAAAATTTAGCATTAGAGTTCCTGGTTCATCTACAACAGGATGGATACTGTGTTTATGGAGTTCATTCTTGACCTTACCTGAGTAAGTACTTTAAGTTAAAGTATGAGATGCACCTAGAGGGGTAATACATTGAGTTTAATAGGAAGACAGTTAATAACCTTTTTTCATCCTCATGCACTATCAATCATGGCTGTCACCAGTCTGCTGAATCAAAGCAAAAGTGTTCTTCACAGATGACTGATTAGAAACGCAAAATCACAAGATCCATCTTCATGGTCACTTTTATTATAGTCATTTTTAAACTGACAGCAACCTGCTCAGTTTCAGCAGACTGGGCATCACAAATAGTGTCACTCAGTGCAGCTAAGCATGAGAAGATGTTGGCTGGATTATACTTAAAAATAATTAGGCCCAAAGCCTTTTGTAGAAGCCAGAAAAAGGATTTTCTTGGTTTCAGCCCATCTTTTCAACACCAGCAGTAGCCTACATTTTTACAGTGGCTTACAATTGGAAAATATTTTCATTCTTCCACTTCCAGTGAATTAATCAGTTTTAGGTGGCCCTTGGATACTTTTTAAAAACACAACCTTTGCTGGTTATGCGAGCAGTCAGTTTTGATAGAACCGCTCTTAAGCACAGCCTTAATGTTACATCTGCTATTTGTATAGTGCAGTGATGAACTGTTGGTTTCCAGCCTTCTGAGGAACATCGCAAAAGCTAATTGCCTTGTTAACTAGATTTGTTTCAATAACATCGTCTCCTGTTCAAATAAACTAGCCAACAGTTCAGCAGTTTAAGGTTATTTATAAACTAAATAGGCTCCAGCAATTTTAAAATCAAAATGGCATAGGCGAGAGGTAGAGGGAGAAAGAGGGAGAGAGCAAGCACTGACACTGCAGGTTGTTCTCCATTCTGATGTGTTTCCAAAAAGCAGTGAAATCGAATATAAGAAAAGGTGTTCGGTAATGTTGAAAAATGAAAGTGGGTTTGTTTTTTTTTTTGTAGAAATATGGTAAATATTGAATTTACATTGTGGTTTACAGACTTTAAGCTTTGTATGTACCATGATAAATTGTGTAAATTGCTATTGACTCCAAAGGGTGCTTTTCCTGTGTGAAAACTGTAGGATTGGTTCCTCAGTGTAAATAAAAGCCTTTCACTCTACTTAACGCTGCTTAACATGGGTAAGAAAATAATAGATTCTGATTTGGAATTTTGATTCAAGGAGTGATGGAGTGAGAAGACAGCCAAGACTAATTTTTAAATTAGGTGGAAGCTAAATAGGCCTCCCTCAAAACTCTTCAGAATCTTTTCCCCTTTTTAAAATTCAAATTCCACTTCATCTTGTCAACACAAAATAACATATTACACCAGCTGAGCATCATTTTAGAATTATCTTTAGAATTCCAGTGAAATGGTGCGTCTGGTTTGCCACTTAACTTTAAACCCCAAAAGGTAGTCTTATTAGTAAGCCTGATTTGTGGGGCTGTGATTCCTTTAATAAGGCTCAAAGGACTTTAAGCAGTGTATGTCTAAAACTTCCCTTTAAAACACACTTGCTAACTACAAGTGACTTCAGTGGGCTGCAGTATCGGACCTTTCTTGCAGTGTCACTTGTAGTGCCCCTTCCCATCCTCCTCTCTCAAACTGGATGGCAGGATGTTGGTCGAGTAGGGCTCTTCCAAAAGGCAATGCTCTTCCTTTCCACCCTCAGACAGGCTACATACACGTACACGCACTCCACCTGCCACAACCGTACCCGCTTTCACTCACTCACTCACTCACTGGTGATGAAATGATGTACACAGAAACATGCAAATGAACTCTGTCATAGACACACAAAAAGCATGCTGCATACATGCTTTTAATACTATACAACTTGAATTGCTACACAACCGCTGGTTCCTGGATAGTTAAGCTGACATATTTATCCCAAGCTAGTAATGGAAGGAGAATATTTTTAATTAAATCAACTTTAATAGTTTTATAATATTTCCACATATTGCATAAACAACTGTGAGACCAAAGAAGGAAAGCAGGAAGCAAAGTAGGCAGCTTTATGTCCAGTTGAGATTCACATGCTCTGTAAACAGTTTGTTTGGTTTTTTTTCTTCCTACTTAATGCTTATCTTAAGGATATAATTAGCATTTGATAATACAGTCCCATGTAGAGACTCCGTGTTTGTAAAAGTGGTTTTAACATGCATCTCTATTTTCTGATGAAAAATTGATACACTAATGCTGACTGACATCTGTCTAAAAATCAAAGGGGCTAAGTATGTCTGAATTTAAATTTATGAGAATTAATCAAAAGCTAATCAAGCAGAGAAACTAACAATGTCTACTGAAAAATAACACAATCATATTTTAATAATGATGCTTTTGGGGGGAAGACAATGTTATTTAATTAATCTTTTTTTCCCATTAGGTATTTTTAATAGCATATTCTCAACATAAATAGCTAAGGAAACTTGGCTGTAAATTATTCATGTGCACCTTTGTGTGTAGTAAGGACCTATTTTAAAGAAATCCCGAGATCTGAAAGTAAAAATATCTGCATTAAAGAAACAAAAGAATACATTTGTTTGGGCTACAGGTACTTTCAAGTTTCAAGCAGAAAAGTTGTCCTTTCTCCTAAATATTAAAGAATACTAATCTACTTCCTCGGGTTCTTTTTTCAAACCCAGTTACCATTTTAAGACAGTATGGAAAAGGTGATCAGGTAACTTAAGCACATAGTAAACCCATGTATCTCTAATAATGAACATAAACAGGATGAGCAACGGTAAGAAATTTTGTGGTTTTCTTTTTCCCCATCACAATGAAAGCAGTCACAGGTGAAAATCATTTAAGATATTTTTAGTTCCTTAAGGAAACAGCTACATCAGCCTGACTTTGTAAACTTTTAGAATGCATATGCTGTTTTACTGTACATGCTATATCTTCCCAAAAATGCTGTACTGCTCATTGTGTGCTTATTTACTACATCACTACACTTGCTTATCCAGAATATATATTACATATTAGTGTGTAACACAGAGTTAACTTTAAAAGACTAGGATTTTTAGAAACAAACTTCAAATTAACTATATTTCCAACTACAATTCTATCAATCCTTATAAGACATGACTGAAGTAAGTACTAACATACTATCAGTTCATACGGTCTTTTCACAGGAAATGTCACAGTAAAACTGTTATAACTTATTTAAGTACTGAATGCATATAAACATTTTGTAAGATTTCCCAAGATGTAATTTCTATCATAAATAAGTAAAAAAAAATGTATCTGCTTTAGTAATTACTTATGTAATTGGAAGAGAATAACAGTTAATGGGTAGGTACATGCACAGAAGAGAGCAGCTGAAGACAGCTGAAGGACAGCATAACTTCTATTTTAAATAAGCAGATCTACCCAAGTAAATAGGCCAAACAGTATCTGGAAGATTTTTCTGTCCAAGTGCACTTATCCTAAATATGTTTAGACCCATGGAAAATAGCCCTCAAATCCTTCAACAGCAAATACAGAGCGGCAGACGCTAGGGATTCCCATACCACACCTGGCTTTTTTGCTGCCTGAATATGCAGTTATTTCTGTCCTCACTGCCTTTTTTTTCTCTTTGGTTTCTGAAATGTTCCTTGTGGAAGCTTAGAGAAAGAAAAAGGCTCTTCTACGAGCGTCAGGTTGCGATAAATGTGTGTATGTGAGTGAGTGAGAGAGAGAGAGTGTGTGTGTGTGTGCATACAAAGATGTATTAAGAAGGCTAGACTGGTCGTCTTTCAGCATCTCTCTTACCTGGGGTTCAGAACCTCAGCTACCACTCATTGGGCTTTAAAGGGAAAAGAGCAGGGAGCAGAGGTCATGAAAAATGCTTCTATTTTTATATTCAAATTACCAACATTTCAAATAAAGCCTATTGCCTGCTATCCATATTCCCAGTGGCTAACCAGTTACATAATTTTTACCTTCTCTCAAAAGCATTTAGATGTGTATTGGTAAGTCCAGACAACTACGCATCAGGACTTAAGAAGGATTCTGCATTTTTCCTTTTGTATTTTCTAAAATATCGATCACGTATTATAAAGCAGGGATTTTTGTATTGTTGACTTTTTTTTTTTTTTTTTGGCTTTATACTCTTTTTTTTCCCCCTGCAAAAGATAATATCCATGAATCCTTGCAGGGTGTCTATGTGTTCTTGCTTTAAAACAACAACGCATTACAGGAAAAGTGTAAATATTTCTTTGCCAAATACAGCAAAACCTAGTATTTTTCTTCCAAAAATTAGGAACAACACCTATTTTTATCCTGCTGCCGAAGGATGCATATGGAAATTGTAGTATAAACATCACGGATATGCTAAATACACCAGAACATGTGAGTCTAATACAGACTGAAAACAACAGAAGAGCTCTCTTATTTCTCAAGTAATAGATTCAGGGATAAGCACATATACTTTGTTTTTCTTCTATCTTTTAGATGTAGTCTAAATCATAGTTTAGATCATATTTTGGTAGGCTAAAAGGAAAAGATTATTTTCATATAAATGTCCAACTAGGGTTTTAGAGCCCTGCTGTGGAATGCAAAAGGGGGAAAATAATTCCCCCAATTTCCTTGTCCTGATGATAAAAGAATAGTTTAGGTGCTACAGTAAGGATTGGTTGTTTTTTTTTTTTTAATATTTGATCTTCCTTTGTAGTTTTTATTCTAACTTAAGTGTATTTAGGCCCTGTTTTCATCTTTATAAAGCACTAGGTTTTCCTCCTTTGTAAGCTATTCTCCAATAGTGCATCTTAGTTTAATTCATTTTTAGCAAAAGAAACACCCAGGTTCAATCTGGAGACCTCCTTCCAACATAATTTAGCTAGACCTTTTCTTAGTAAAGGTTTTCTGGTTTTCATTTTCACTTCATATTCTCAAATAAAAGATCCTTTGTTGTCTACCATTTGATTGGACTTAATGAAAAACACTCCATTTTAACTTAACAGTATTTCCTTTTGAATTTATTATATTTAAGGACACTGTCAAAATCAAGCATTTAATCTCAGGTTTTTATACTTAAAATTATATTACTATCATATGGTTCAATGAGGTGATGTAAAAAGTATATTGAATAGATTTCAAAAAGAAAAGTGAAAAACTAGCCTCATTTTAATATGAAACTAAATACTATGGCTAATGTGCAGATTGGGTATGGTAGTTGACTTTAAAGACTAACATGTGACAGGGTGCCAACAGCTGAATTGTGCAGTATTGACTAAATGAGGTTCACTGATTTGTATTGAGGCTAATATCTTCTTTAAACAATTCCGTGTAAATTGTGCGTATAAAGTCATTGGAAGCTATTTCTCAGGACAGCCTCGCTGGCTAGCTACCTGCTGGAGTGAGGAAGATAATCAATAGAAAGAAATAGAGCTGAGCATGAGACTAGGAAGCTTCAGAGCAGTTAGTGCTGATAAAAGTAGATGATGTCAATATTTGGGAATAACACAACTCTAGGATAACAGACAAAAGAGAAGTGCATATGTTGTAGAGTATTCAAACAGGGGCAGAATTAATGCATACGTGGCAGATGTTGCCCCAGGCTGCAAAAGACATTATTTATTCCAGGTATTGTTAAATTGCTGGTGAAACACCACTGCTCAATATAGTATATTAAAATTATATCTAGCAATGAGAGAGTTGGCATACTTTTTACATGAGTAGAAATTCTCAGATATAAAGAAGCTGATGCACTCTACTGATACAGAACATTTTCCACGTCTCCTTGACCTCGTAAGAAAGAGCCTCTGTCAGAAATGAATACTGCAAAAACAGTGTTCAGTGCTCTCTAGTTAAGTGAATATTTAGAACTGATATTTAAAATATTAACTAAACCGAAACGGAACGGCATATGTTGGCAGACATAAATTCTTTACTTGTAAAGATGTAGACATCCTTGAGTCCACCCTCTTCCCCCCTTTTTTGTGTTTAAGGGTTATTGGAACAAAAAATTCCCAATGCTCATTCAGAATTATAATATGGTGAATGCTTTTAGCCATGGTGTCCTTATTGGTAGTGAAGTATTGGTATATTTTTGCTAATTTAATAGTAGAAATCAGTTTTCCTCTTGCTGTCAGGTGCTGAATTTTTGTTCTTCTATGCTGATCTTTCTGTTGATGTATTATGACATAGTCTGTCAACATGAACAGATATGTGAAAGGGAGATTGGGTGACTGAGACATGCAACCTGAATATGGCTCCTCTTGAATTTTCAGCATATTATCATGTTTGGATACAGTCAGTAGAAATGTAGGATTTTTTTTTCTCTAAAGAAAGCTACTATTTTGATGTAATTTAAGCAAAAGCAAAACAGGTGGACTATGACAAGGTCCTAAAAGCAGAATGAATGAGGTAACTCCAAAACATACGCATCAGAGCTTAAAAAGCTTTCACATCTAAGTTAATAGCCCTTTAAAACTAGCATTTGCAAAGCGCAAAAGTTTTTGTGTAAGAAGAACCAATCCAGGCTTATCTGATTATTAAATATTGCTATCGTTTTCTTAAAAATTAAATAATTCCACAAGCTTTACATGGTTTTGTTGTCACAGATGTTTTTATTGTTTGGTGTTAGATATCTGGATTACATCAAGTAGGTGATTACTATGTCAGCTAAAAAGGTCAAGTTCCGTACTTTTTATTTCAAACCATCATAAAGGAACCTTTCTATAATGACACATGTCTATACTGTAGATCTCTCCATACTCACTTTAAAAAAAGCTTCTATCTGACACAGGGCTTAACAAGAAAGAATTTCATAATTTGGTAGTTAATACATTGCCAATATTCATGCGTAAAAGAAATACCTGTGTACTGAAATAATCAACTTTCCACAGCAAATTTCTAATTAAAATATCAGTTTTAATCACTAAATATACAATGTGTAACATCAAAAGTTATTATTAGAATGATATGCCATAAAAGCCTTCTTATACCTTTTTTCTGGCTGCAATTCTTTAGTTGTCATACGTGCCATCATTCTATCTTAAAATTACAGGAATATATAAGATTCCTGTTTAATACTTAGCTCTAAAGAAATCTTCATTTCAAATAAAGCATGCATTTTGATTTGGGACATAGTAAAAAAATCTTTAAAGATATATACATCAACTAATTTGTTAATCTTGTGCCACTTTTAGCATTTGTCACACATATAGACCAGGAAATTGGCTCCATCTCATTCTAGCTCTGTGTTGAATTAAAAACCTCTACTGCAAAGAGGAGCATGATGTGGGGAGAGAATAAATTTAGTTCTTTCTTTAGTAATGCACATATATTTCCATACATTTCACATCCTAAGGGAGCCTGTGAACGCATTCAATAAATACAAAACTGTAATTCCAGGAAAAGGGAATTTTTGTACTATAAATTTCATAATGTACTTTACTCTTAAAAGATCTGAAATTATAAATGTCATTATGTTTTTATTCTTTAACAAAATATAGGATATAGAAAAAAATGAAGGCATTGAATTTTAGGGTCATTGGTATTTCTGAGACTATTAGACGGTTTAGAACAAAAAAAATGTATTCAGCAATGGCACTTGAAAATTAAGAAAATATTAGCTATGTCCAGCCAGACTCATTCTACCTTACATATCCCAAAATCAAAATCATATATGTAAGCATTTATATGGAACGATTGCCTATCTTCACCTTATATATTAAGGTCAGCGAAAAGAGCAGTTTATGGATAAAGGGCAATAATAAAGAGGTAGCCTTTAAACATGATTAGTTGGTGTCTATTAAAGATGTGTTAAAATGAAATATATACTGCAGGTGAAGGAAATTACTAACTCCTACTAGGATGATAGACTTGCTATATGTGTATTTCACTATACCTTTAAAATATTTGTGAATTTGACTGCATTCTGAGGAGACAGAGCAATGTGGTAGATTTATGAAGGTCTGACGGAAACAGGGCTAGGAAAGATTATGGCATACTTGTTTAGAAAAACTGAGAACTGAAGGTTCCTGATTTACACTGACATATATCTAGATGAAACTATAGTTTGCAAATTGCCTAGAGGAGCTATCTTTTATTAAGTGTTTGATGGGTACAGAAATGTACATATCTATTTTAAAACACACTAGGAATACCGATGCTATATTTGCAGATACGATTTTAACATTTTTAGATTTTCTTAAATCTTTTCATTTTTATGGTCATCTCACCCAACCCTGTTCTGAATGCCTGTGCCTACTGAACAAGCTGTATGGTTAGAGAAGTTTTGTTGCATTATGTTGAGTTCTTGGGGTAGCGGTATGCTGAAGTGCTCTCTGCACTGCAGGACTAGGAGGGATCAACCTGTAGCTTAGGCACTTTCTACCTTTTTCAGTAGACTACCAACATATTTGACACGTTCTGTGTCTTCACGGTTAGAAAAGGGAAAGAGGGTGTTACAATTCCCAGCTTTCACAATTACTGCATTTCCAAGGCTTTCAATTTTGATACTATGTCGTGATGCCATTATACATATTTATTTTGAAATTAGACAAGGAGTAACAGGTAAGGCATGCAGTTTTACCAAGCAGTGTAAGATTTCTTGCACAAAAACCCTGAAAGACTGGTAGGTTCCCTACTGAGGTCAACTTTGCTTGTTTTATTCCAACTGATACAAGGTAGAAGACTTGTCAAGGGTGGGGGAGCAGGCTGGCTTTACACTATTATTTTCGGTACATTAACTTCCTCTTTCTTTAGGAGCTGTTACTTTTTAATCTTATTTTAAATCATTATTATCATAGTGAAAATCTGTATTAGTCAGTACAATTCCACTCTCATAATTCACATTTTATTAATGCAATTAAAATTGGTATTTACTGATGCTTCAGGAACAAAATTATGAATTTAATATCAATTTAACAATGGATGATGCTATGCATTCTAGTTCTGTCAGCATATTTTCAAGCCAGGTGAATGCACTACACAAATATTAGGCAATATTTTACATAATAATCTACCTATTAGGTGGGAAATTTTGTCAGGCTAGTAGGTACACTTGGTCACCAATTATATATAGAAAATGTTTTTTTTCTCACACGGATGTGGAAACACGATTAAATATCAGCACTTTTAAGGATTTCACTGGCTTCCAGGATATAACATAATAAGCACTATCTGTTAGTGTAAGCTTTTGGTTGGCAACAGGGAAAACAAAGTTTATGACCAGACAACTATTTATACTTTCATTATGGATATACGTTCAGTGCACTGATAAGTTTACCCAAGGCTTTCTGTGTTATTATATGAAGAGTTGCTCATCTATGATAAACACAACATGCACTGAGCCATTTTCATCAGTAGCTAGCATAGTTTTCTTAAATCATTAACTCATCAGATCAGGGCAGGGAAGCCTGGATCTTTCTGGATGTTTGGATGGTGCCTAGCATAATATAATATGTACTAGAATATAAGGAAATAATTGGCACTTGTTAGTTATAAGCAGCACTTGTTAGCATAGGCTTTCTAGCATGCCAACAAGCAATTAACCTCAGCATCAGTCAATCACCTTTTCCTAGTTAACTCGTATTACACTTTGAGGACAGCTGCCATCTTCTTGGGGAAAAATACATGTAACTATGCCCCTAACTGTCATGCGAGTTTTAGACCGGCGTAACTTTATTCTATTCAGAAGAGTTAGAGCTTTCTAAATAGGAGGGTAATCAAGAAAATTATTTTTCTTCCATGACTGTAAATTAGGAGTAAGTGCACTTAATTAATTGGAACTACATCTGTGTAAAACTGTGGCACTGAAATCAGAATCAATCTTTTCCTTCTGTACCTAAGAGGTGAAAGTGTACTACTGTACATAAGTCAATCAAAGTAATGATGTTGCTTAGCAATGTAAATGCAAAAGAGTAGATTGCTGATGCCAAGAAATTTGTACCCACGTATTGCACCTGTCAGTGAAAGGGAGGTTGCACTGCAACTGCAGTGCAGTGTGGAATTAATGCCCTAATTAGAGACTTCTTCATCTCTATTAGATATGCCTGACAAGAAAATATGGTGAGGTTATTTATCAGCTCATCATTGCTATGGGTGGCAGGAGTAGCTGGGTTTGTTCTTTTTCATTGTATTTTTCTAGGAAGTAGTAAATACTTTCAATCCATTTTTGATAGGAGTAGGTGACCAGAAGAGAGTTTGTGTGCTATTTGTGCAGATCAGGTAGGTTGATGGTGGGTTAATGTAGCTGTTTTTTCCCATTTCCCTACATGTAAGAGTGATTTCCATGGAAGAAAGGTATGGATGAACTGAACTGTGATTTAAAGCAGATCATTTTATACCAATAGCAGGAAGCAACTTCCATAAATGACAACTTTCTTTCTTTTGATAACTCTACTGAAATACAGAGATGACACCTGTATGAAGCATTATTTTCAGAAAGAGGGACTGGGACACTTTTTCTCCCCAGACTATCGAAATGACATATAAATATCATTTCTTTTACTTTTTCTGTGAGTTTTGTGACTTGTGCCTTGGTGTGTGACTGCGATGTGCATTTTTTGTTGACAGATGGGAATAAAGTAGAGAGAGTATTAAATAAAAGTGTGCCTGGTCCAAATAGGGAGCAATATGCAGGATAACTTAGGGAGAAAATAAAGAAAAAGAGAAAGTGGATTCACTGTAAAGTTATTTCTTCCTGGTCAGTCCATTTGGGAATAAACAGATCACCATGGGTTATTTTTACAGTGAGTGATGGAAACAAAAAAGGAGAAAGTTAAGGTCTGTGAAGTATTTTCACACTGCTCTTAAGAGTTTTACATACTCAATTCTGAATAAATAAATCTTTCAATTATGAACTGAAGTCTACCCAGCACAGGTACAAAACCCATAAAATAGGAGTTTCTCTTTTGTTTCACAGAAGTTTAGTTATTATTGCTTAAAATTATTCATCTTTCACAGTCATAAATTCTTTTGGGAATGTTTAAAGAATGGACTTTTTAGTGGATTTTTTTGGGTGTTCTTTTCAAATAACCACTGTGGAAATCATCCTGAGGCATATTCTGGTCTCAAGTCACTTTACACTGGATTAAATCACCCTGTAAAGTTCTTATTAGTAGTTGGGCATCACTTTAGTGATGTTAGTCACTTTTCAAATATAAAATCATCTATTTGTGAAACAGTCCTATGAAAGCAAATTATAACCGTGTTTAATTTGATCCTTGCTAGTATGTTTTCTTCCAACTGTATCTGTAGTAGCTAAAAATTACAATTTTCATCTTGCCCTAAGCTTCTGGCCACTTTTCTTCCTACCAGAATTTATATTCCCTGAGCTGCTCATGAGTGCAATTCCTAGCCTCTTTGCTGAGTTACTATTTAAATTAGTTGGGTTCACCCTGCTTGAGTTGGGTTAGAGAGTGACTATATGAGCAGTTCACTGGCAGCTCTGAAGGAGCAGTAACTTCCATCTGGGGTGTGACATTTAGATAGAACAGACTGAAACTTCTTCCTTTGCAGCTAGGACAGTTATGGTCAGAAAACATAGTTAAGCTATAAGAATATGAAGCTCTCCCCCAAGTCAATGCAGAAATACAAGAAGATATTGTACTTGCTGCAGAATCATGATACAACTTTTTTTTTTTAAATTTTAAGTAAACTTTGTGGTGCAACTGCAATAGAATAGGAAGGTATATGAAGCTCATTGTTGTGTGTAACTATTACACGCCTCAAGATAGAAAATTGGTTTGGCCTGTATTTCTGCTTAAGCTATTAAGCACACTGTTTTCAATAAAACAGTTCTTGAAGGGGAGCTGGATTATTTGGATTAAAACATTTTTCAATAGTGTGATTAATTGTGTAAGAACATGAAGAAAATTGAGAGGAAGTAGAACCATGTGAAGCAGAAGGAATTGTCCTCAGTGGTAATGATGAGGAGAGAAAATGTTACTTTTTGGTATAAAAAATGTTTTCTGATAGTACTTCCGCTGAAATCAGCATGATGGAGCAGACCTGTGATGATCATTAGTTATATAAACTCATAATGCAAAATCATAGTGTGCTGTGAGCATGGCAAATTTCTTAACTTTGTTTTTTTAGACTAACTTACACTTTTACTCATATTTAAAGATGGTAGATATACAGAGAGAATAGGACAGTTCTCTCTTTGTTCTGCCTCAATAACAGTTCTGTTGCATTTTTGCCTAGGGAGTTAGAGAGTAGTCTAGACCATTTAACTTGTATCTTCAGCATGTCCATGCAGTGCAACATGTTTTTGCCTCTTGGTTATTAAGGCTGGCCATAAAAATCAATTTTAAATGGTGACTTAAGAAATGCATCCTTGTCAATAAACATGACTTTGTAGCCTTATTCATCTTTGATGATTAAAATATATGGTTGCATAACATAAAATGGTATTAATTATTCAGTCTAAGTGCTCTATTCTGATATTTTTTGTACTTATACACACATTTTCTTTTCCTAGGTACCTTTCTAATGCTGAAATGGGCATACTGATTGTGAACCGTGCGGTAAGAAGCTCCTTCTAAAATATGCAGTAACTTATTTACTGGAATTTAACAGGCTGTGTACTTTAAAGCTTCTTTTGCCTGTAATCACGTGAACAAACCTTACAAGTCATATTGCCAGCTCAAGATTCGGCACAGTAACAGCAGCGCTGAAGCAGCCCTCGCCATTAAGCAAGGTACAGAAGGGAGCTGGTGACCTGCGACAGGATGACAGACCTTGCTTACCAGGATTTGCTCACGGTTATGTTTCTGGCAACTGACATTTCCATTTTATTCAAAGCTTCTACATCTGTGTCATCAGGCAAAGCCCCATGCGTCGTGGCAGAGCAAACTGTAGCCTTCATTTTCAAGTTTGAAGAGAAAAAATTATTTACATGTCTAAATCCCAGAACCTGCTGTTCAGAGGTCATTCTTTGTTACCCACTGCTTTAAAACATTAAGGTTTCCAAAAGCTCTATAAAGAAACAGGACTTAGTTTGGGGCAGAAAAAGTCATATTATTTTAATTTTGTTTAGTTTCTTTTTTATTGTATCATCTGATTTTTGTCCTACCAGAGGAACATGGAAGATAGGATGTTTCTGTCATTGCTTACAATGAATGATTGCAAGACAAATCTCTGACCCTTCTTAAGACTGCTATAATCTGAAGAAGAATGTCTTTTAATTGGTTAGGATTTAAGAGTTTATTTTGTAAGGAAAATTATTGATTCATGCGATGACTACTCCTTTACTGTTTTATCACACTTCCAGTTCAGTATTTCTTATATTCTTTTGGTTATGAATTTAGGCAAATGTTTAGCTACTTGTTTTAATGTTGCACTTCTTTTTTTTTACCGTTTTAGACAAGTTTTCCTGAATCAGATCCTTGAATTTAGTGACAATTAGTACGATTTCCAGAAACGGACTGTCATCAGTAAGAGTGTTGTGTACCAAGATGTGTGAATGTAGATGTTAAGGGGGAGCACAAATAATGACTTTTTTTTCCGTACACGGAGCAAGCACTAAGGATTCAAGGTTATTCACAGAAATGAAGAAATGCAGCCTGGAAAGGTATTTATTTTCCAAACTGCAAGAGGATCTCAGAAACAATAAGGATAACATAAAACCAAACTTCTAAAGAATTTGATTATTTTTCTTAAAAAAATAATTGGAAATAAAAAAAAAAAGGGGGTTCGTAAGGAAGAAAATCTTCAGGCAGGGAAAAAAAACAGTTGTCTGACACAGTGTTTAGGGCAGATTGAAGGAATCATTCCAGGCGCTGTCCTTTGCTGTTATTGCAGAAGTGTGTAGGGCATTTTATCTGTCTTAGTTGCCCTATGTGTAAATAGAAGATGATAATACCCACTTCTACCTAATGTTGTGCAATCTTTAGTTGCTTCACAGTGCAACAAAGAAGTGCTTCTTAGTGTAATTAAAAATTGCCTGTTGGACCTCATGCTTTTGAGATAAAAGACAGTTTGGGCTACACATCCTGTAAGAGTTGGTTCATTAAGTTTTTGTGAGGTGTTTTTCTTTTTCTGGTTTTTTTTTTTTTGTTTTTACCTGCTTAATGGACTGTTTTTTGGTACCATCTCTGGAATATGCAGGTCTCTGGAAACTGATAGAAGGGCAGGTTGCTGTGAATAAGAAAGCCTTTTAGGTGTTCTGTCGTCCTCACAAAAACATACTTAGCATTAGAATGGGCATGTTTCATATTTCAGTTACTAAACTTTCAGGGACATCTTTGACTAACAGCTCAAGGCGGTTTGTTAAAAGATATCACTGGAAGACCCCTTACCTTAAGACCAATTGAGATTAGGTCATACCATGGTATGAAAAGTAATATGCAAATGCCATGGCTTTTCCCATTAAACAAGCAGGCTGATTTCATTAGTATTTCATGAAAGAACAAGACAAAAAAAGACTTGGATTGTTGTGAATCTCCTGTAGAGAATTTTGGTGACAGAACTGTCGCCATATGACTGTACATATATCATGCTACATGAAAGGAAATTAGTGGAACTCGTAGAAAACCTATATAAAAGTAAAATATAACAAGCAGTTTCTCCAAAGATTATACTGGCAGTACTGATGGTGTCTACTCTGACGATAGGCGTGGAGTGTGTGCAGGGTGGTGTGTCTCCTGACCCCCGCCCTGTGTCGCCATTCTTTAGCTCTGCTCAAGACTGAGCTGTTAGGCCTGCCAACAGCCTGGATTGCTCAACCCATCTGTCCTGGCAACAGGCAATCTCAGGGCTCTCCTAGGATGTGTGACGTATTGCCAGAAAGGTGAATGGCTGGTTGTCACTGCAGACCTATGCAAGGGGACTGTGTGCACCTGAGATTTCTTCTCTTGCATATCCTAAACTATGTCCTAGGCTTGACCCTGAGTGTGGCTTTATGGTCTGACAACCGGCCTTGAAATGTGCTCTGGCCTTGAACACAGGTCCAAGTTCAAAAGGCTAGAGACATTAAAAAAAATTTCATTCTTGTTTGAAACTTCCAGTATTTTGTGTGGGAAAGACAACTAACTAACCAAATACAGATTCAAAATAGTATATCAGAACATCAAAATTGGGAATGCAACATTTTGCTTTTCAGATTATCAATGAAGTGACAAAGCTGTCTCTTACCTGCTGCTTTGACAGTGGTAGGCACCAGCTCACAGCTGAAGCACAGGTGTATGAAATGCCTGTCATATCACTGACACATGCTCACCAGATGCCACCAAAGGTATCAGGCCCTACTGAAAAATAAGAATCCATCATTATTATATCATACAAAGGATTGTTGGTAAATTAAAGATTAAAATAGAGATTAACCCTTGAGAATAGCCTTTCATTTATTATCTGTCTTTAAATCTGGAGTGGCTTAAACATATAGGGGCATCTTTTGGGCTTATGTTTTAATTGTGAAAATGGTTAATTTATGTATGGTTTATTCATGTTGCTATTTCAAGTGACTTTAATTGCAGTACTTACGTAAGTTCAGGAAGCAGAATTTCATTCCATCTGGTGATTACTTATTTACTTACATTAATCATGCAGTCAGAAAACATAGAATTAAATAAAATAACTACTGAAAACTTGAACATACTAGGGAAATTAGTGTAAATAAACACGTTCATACAGAACCTGAAAATTTCAACACACTTTAATAAATTAATGTAGGAAACAAACAGCTAAAAATGCTGTGATTTCCCTAAGAAACCTATTTTTTTTACTATTTCAACTGGCTTATATATCAAGAGTAGATGTACATAAGACTGCTTTTGAAACTATTTACATTTTATTATTTTTTTGAATTCCTGTATTATATGTACTTACCAAAACTGAAGCTGTTTACTTTCACTCCACTGTGAATCTCTAACCCAAGTTAAATACTTTAGGAGACCTAGTATGTTAACTTAGGGATCAAAAAATATGTTTCCGCTTGGTCGTATTAGGTCTGGCAGTAAAATATTTTCAGACTTAAGCAGACGAATGACTCACCTGAGGAAGAGGTATGTTAAACCGTTTACAAGTTGGACACTTTCCAGGTCATGAGTCTTAACATTCTGATATCTTTAAAATCCACTAAGGTGACCTACAGTCCGTTACCCTCTAGCAGATAATTACTCAGGAGCCTCTCCTAAATCAACAGCAAGCCTACAAGTGGACCTCTGTACAGTGTGACATGACCATTCTGTCTCCTGTCCTAGGCATGGAAGCCATTTTGTATTCTTAATAATTTAGTTTGCCTCATATACTGAAACTCAGAGTGATTTATACTGGCACAGCGTATCAGATTACATCACAAAAAAGTGGTTTTGCTGTATCGTTACGGACGTTTAGCCTGTGCAAACAACAGGTTGCAATGCTATTCTCTTAAAACTGCAGTGGTATGTGAATGTGCACATGTGCACAGCAGATCACTAGTTATTGCAGTAAAGGCAGTCTCTGCTTCTGCTATATATTTTCCCATCTGATACGCTTTTTTTTTTTGAGGTTGTCATATGGTATAACACTTTTACTAGTTGACTCCTCCCACTTTTCTTCAAACCACATCCTGATTTTTGGCCTCAGAAACCAAACATATGCACAACTTGCAGAACAACACATGATATTGTTTCTGTATAACATCATACCAGCTGGGATATAAATTCTTACAGACAATTTTATGCGAATGAAAAATACCTACATTAAGACATTTTCCATAGTTATGCAATACATACCACAGTAGAGCATATGGTCTAGAGTCAGACATCCTCACTTAGAATTATAACAAAAGCCCCAAGTCAGGCCTCAGACCTTCAGACAATGTAATTTTGAATAGATCATTCTATTTTCTTTCTATTTTATTTCTTCCTTTTTTCTATTCTGTTTTGGATTTCTGAAATTGAACATTAGCTAGTTTGCTGGTATGCTGAAGACCCTTAAATTTTATCTATTTGATTTATTGGGTGTCAAGTCCAATAAAATTATTATTTAACTAAAGAACAGCTAATATTTGGTGAAATTCTAACTTATATCATGATCTGAAGATGCACCAATAGGAAGAATTCATCAGGTTTTGGGCAATTTATTTCAACATTTATTTTCAGTATTATAAAACGGTTTTGCTTCTGATTTGTCGGTCCTCAGCTTCCAGATTTTTTTTTCCCTTTTGGGGAGTGTTGTGGAGCGGGTGGGGCGATTGTTATGTTATTGTCCCTTCAGGATAAAGAGTCTTTGCACATGAGTGTTTTCTCCCATGATCTGTAAACTTTAATCAAGTCACCCTCAACCCTCCTTTTTGATAATGAAATGGACTGAGTTTATACTTTCACAGCAAATAATTTTCTCCTGCTTTCAAATTAATTTTGAATGTAATTTTGTGAACTCTCCATTTTTTTCCACCACCCATTAAAATGTGGACAGCAGATCTATGGGAATTATTCCAACAATTGCATCAGGATTCAAGGATTACATTAGCTCTGTTCATGCAGCTTCACAGTGGGAGCTCATGTTGAGTTGCTGGTCCACTATGGCCCATAAATCCTTGCAGAGTCAAGGCATTCAAAGGCACTGTACCCCATTTTTTGGGGTGAAATTCCTTTGTATTGATGTATAACTTTGCATTCATCTCTCCTAATAATAATTTTTTCAGTGGGTCTAGCTTGTCAAGAGCTCTCTTCCTTGATCTCATCATTATGTACTACTCAAGTAATCTTTCCGTCATCCTCAGATCCTTAACATGGTAATTTCTATATACACCTCCAGATCACTGCTGGGAATACTGAATAGCATTGGGCCTAGTGCTGATCCCTGCTGGGTACCATTAGGAACAATTCAGTAATAATTTTCTTTTTAAGGTATCTTTTTATGATCTGCTGAACACTGACGCTATGTAGTAGATATTTTTCTTAATAAAGATATCATGCAGTATTACAAAATTTCATTCTGCATTTATCAATTAGATCAACAGAATATAAGCACCCCATAGACAGGTGGAAAGAATTGGTTGACCATGTAGCAAACAAAACTCCCAGGATTAATATTCTTCAATTTTCTCTGCACATGTAACTTCATTTCACCTTTTCAAAACACTTCATATCTAAATAATACTGTTCATGTTTCAGAACTGGAGGGATTCTGGTTTGCCTGACATATCTACCTTAATATGTGTAGGGGCTTTCTGAATTTATTGAAATTGCCTTTGGGAAGCCTACGAAACTGATGCCAGACACTGGAGCATGCACTTTCTTCAGTTGTTTTTAACACATTTTGCTAACAGTTTATATCTCAGATTGGGTAATGTATGTCCTATAATTTGCCACAAAACATAAAATTCATAAATTTGGAAAAAGATTCCTAATTATTAATCTGTGCTTTGGCAGGCATACCTTGCATTCATTTCTGTCTGCAAAAGAGACAGCATTGCATTTGTTATGTTGGCAGATAAAGGTACATCCACAGTCCTCTCAAAATTTTACTAATGTCATAGCTGGTCCTTCCCACCCCCCAGTATTTAAGGGAGTTTGGTAATGTGCTTGAAAGGTGTTTGAGTTTTTCCAAGTAAAGGGAAAGAAGGGGATGAGCTTTGAGAGGAGACTAATTTAAAATGTCTCCCTTTCTTTTTTTGGACCCTTCTCCCTTCCAGAAGAAAGTTCTGGTGAAGTTTGTTAAAAAGAAGTTTCCAAGCAGATTTTTAAAACAAATCTAAGGCTTTTATATTTATTGGACTTTTCTGTCTTTGTATAAGTTGAATATCACAGCTAATAGCACAGTAATAATTACATGTCATTCTCTTTATCCTCTTTGTGCACTGCCAATCGGCAAAGGTGTCTCATTTCACACATCATTTGCGACGTCCTATGGTAATACCACGTATTTTGGGGAATAACTCTTGAATGTAGTCATTAATCTCCATTTTGAGATGTGTAGTTCCAGATTCTGGACCCAATTCTGTAATTATTTGAAGCACAGTGTTCTTGCTGAAGTCAATGGGCTAGCAAGTCTATGCTCAGATCCCAAGAGAAAGAGTTACAGGTACCTTTAAACTAAACTACAGGACTGTAGGATTTCCCAGTCCGACAGCCAGGCTGTGCTGGCCACAACCCAGCGTAGGGAAGCAAGTTACTCGATTTGTCTGCAATCAGTGACCCATAGGGTCACTGCAACAGGTGGGAATTGGGGTTCACGGGGTATTCTGGACAGTCTTCCCACATTGTGGAGTGAAAGAAAGCTATTCTGACGGTCCTATTCCATTCAAGACAGCTAGCACAAAGGAACACTGTTAATTCCTACTGAGGCAAAGCAGCCGCAAGTCAACAGCGATCCAGACCCAACTTTAACACAGAGACAGCTTGTGAAATTGAAAAACAGGAATGAAACAAAAAGTATTATACGTGTCTGAGAAATCTTATCAACCTTGGCAGAGATATTTATTGCTCACTGATGACTGAGAATCTTGTCTTGCCCAGGGACTAGCTGCGAGTTACTAATGGAGTAAAAATGTGGGGTGAGCAGAGAATGACAGTCTATGGCTGATTACTCTGATGTCACGCTTTGGGAACAGCAGCCAGAAATGTGCAACTCATTCTGCCTTTAGAATCAAAGGCACCTAATTACAATCTCATTTTGTTAAAATACAGTGCTAATGACTTGCTTGTGCAGTAGCTGGATACCATATCATCTGGTATATAAGCTAAGTTTTTCCATTTAACAATCCTAGTTACAGTATCTGACTGCCTGTGCATAAACATTCACCAGTTGTTGCTGTGTGTCACTGGAGAGGAGAGATGGAGCAGTTTCCGCTAGGCTGTGAAAGTGAGAGGAGTTACTGGCAGATAAAGCTTGTGCTAAGATGTCCTACCTCACTATAGAAGAGCTGTTTTGAGTCATTCATAAAAACTGGACTTTTAAAAATCCAGCCATGCTTGCTCAGATCATTCTGTGGCACATCAACAGAAATTAAACCCTCTTCTCTCTTGTAATGTCCTCCTCACGGTTCTTTTTAATTTTTGTACCTGTCTTTTTTTGCTGGTACTCAGCTGTTTGTACCTTTGACTTCTTTTTATCCCTAAGTTTCTTCTGCGTGTTTGCTACAAGTTATACATCATCTCCCAAGACTTTATAACCAAATATATATACACACGTTTTCAGAGATCTCACTACTCGCAAAATCTTATTTTGGGTGAAGGGTTACTTCTATTATCTTGCAGGCATCCTGCTGACAGCAACTGTATTGTTAAATATCAAGGGTACCTTGTTTAGTCCCCTACATATGCCTTTCCTTCAACAGATCCCAAATTAGTATGTGCCTGGGTGACATGCATTGACATTTGCTATTATTTGATCTTACTCCATGAAATCCTCTTCAGCAGATTCTGCACATTTTAATCTGATAATTACAGCAAAGTCCATACTATTAAATATTTACCTGAAAGGAATTCTCTGAAAGTACAGAAATGAGGATAGCTTTCTAAGTAATTGTGTTTTGGTGCACAGCAAGGACAAACTTTATACCAAGCCACATTTTTCACATGGCATTAGATGGCTCCAGAGTGTGATATGTCTGGTTTTCTCCTACATGTCTGATGCAATCTATTACATGTGTAACTCTACTGCTGAGTATATTCTCTCTTCAAATGTGAATTGCAATAATTCTTTCACTGTGGATGGTACTGTGACAACGCCCATCCCTCTAAATCTACGTAGCTGGCATTTTCTCCGAGTGCATAGCTCTTGTCTCCCCAGGTCTCTGCCAGTTGTTTTCAATAGCCTTTCATATGAAGTAGTGTTACTATAGGCTGTTGTGTGAAAAATCAGATAGGATCTTAAAGAAAGCAACGTGTGTATCAGGTTATTCACACTCAAGTGGTATTCAGAGTCTATCAAGAGGAGAACAAGGTCTGTAATTATTATTTTTAAGAAGCATGGAGGGCAGCCAGAAGAGTTGAAGTAGGAACCCTTCCAAGTATATATCCTGAAGAAGCAAAAGGGACAGTAATAAAACTAAACTTCCCCCTGTAAAGAGGAAGGTTGTTGGAAGGATGGACTCATTAGCTAGGTGATGGGGGCCAAGTTATTCTCTATTTCCTTCTCATTACTTCCAGGCCATGACTGTGTTCTAACTATATCCCAGATCAGAACACTACCTGGGAATATTAGTGAGCTGAAAAAGAAACCAGTAAAACTGTTACGGTCCCAATGTCAGTATGAAAATCAGGACCATGATCTCTTAACTGCTCCAGTAAAAAGTTATGTCAGTTGTAATTTCTGCTTCTTGGAGATGCTCAGCATTCAAAGAGCTCTCTACAAGTTCACATTCAGTTCTGCTGGATTAAAAAATCAGGAAAAAGCTCTGATGAGCTCAGTTTCCATAGGTTGCTTGGGGAGAGATAGTCAAGAAGCCAGTCCACTCCCTAGTCTGCTAAATCCTGATCTGGGTGCAGGTTTACTCGTAAAAGTTGGCAGCAGTCCTTAAGCTGTTTGTCAGCTGTGTGTAGTCAGTGTGTTGGGTATCATTGCTGTTTCCTCCTTTCCTAACTCTCCAGAACAGAGTCTACTGGTGACTCTTCATTCTGCGAGACAGCAGAGGGATTCTCTAGCCTCTATCCTCAGGAGCAGTGCAACAGAACAAGGGCAAGCTATAAATGACTGCTGCCTTTATTCCTCCCAATGTTACAAATTAAAACAAGAATATGAAAAACCCATACGACTTCATACTTCAGACCACAAGAGAAGCTGAGTCAGCAAGTGGTGAAGAAAACTACATGTATTTATAGTGAATGAGCAATTATTTCTTTTTCATGAAATGTTTGTAGCTAATCAACTCAAATAGCTGCCTATCTAATAAATACAAGCTGCATACAATCCTGCCAAAGAAGTGCACTTGGATGGTACATTTGGCAGTGCTGAACAACTCTGAAAGAGTATTAGATGTCAATAAGTTAAGATCTGATTAAGGTTAAAAAAAAAAAATTTATCTTTTTTTTCATACTATATGCTGCTTTTATTTATACCCAATGTAGTACCACTGATTTCTGTAGAAGTAATGGTGGCATGGACTGAACCCAAAGCTAGCACTTGACTGTTTCTTTTCATATGTCCTAATTACATTCCTAAGCTTTTCTTTGTCTTTTTTTTTTCCTTCCCTCACACATTTTTAGGCATACCAAATGGGTTCAGCTTGAAACTGTCCCAGTTTGAAACTTAGAAATCCAGCCACTATATTTATACATGTAAGTTAAACTCTAAGTACAACCTCTGAGTATTTTTGTGTTGTATGTTGTATAAATGAGCATCCATTTTATACACTTCACTGAAGTGTCTGACTTCAATATCAATATATATTTCTTACAGGATTTAAAAAACAATATGTACTGTGCAAAACACACTGATTAAGGAGATTATGCTTTCAAAGGAGATTTTTAGGGAGTATATTTTCAAAACTACCTTTTCTTGCATTCAATACTGATTACTATTTTCCTACCTTTGAACACATACCATAGACTTTTTAAACTCTGAATGCCTTTGCTTTAATCACTTTATAGTGCTCTGTCCTCTCCTTCCCCCCAGGACCTTTACAGAGGCGCAGGTACCCTGGCACAAAGGTTCAGAGAGCAAGGTTGGGAACAGTAAATTCTATTGACATTAACTTCTCATGAATTTCAGCACACAGATTTATCCATGTAACTCCCATTAAAATTAATAAGAATCATGTGACTCAAACCTCTGCATGTTGAGCAGTTTCCTTAGTGTACTGAAGAGTCTGCGTCTAGTTTCTGAGTCCTTAAAGAAAATGATGATGGTGCAGTGACAATATATCATTTAAACGCCACACGCATTTAGTGTATTATAAAGCTTTGAAGAAACATCTATAAAAGCAACCTTTGCATCAGAAGTCAAAAGTCCCAGGGAAAGTTTAATTTATATTGAATATTTTGGTATGGTTTTCATCATAATGATAAAACAGACTACTGTATTTGCAATTTACCCTCTAACTATACATCTTTTAACTTAAATAGCCACAAGGAATGCAATAAATGAAACATTCAGAACAATAGTTTAAGCTTGGTCTTACTTCTTAATAATTTAAACTTATTTTAAATGACAGCCTATTAATAGGGCATTAATATAAACATTATTTTAAAATGAGATTTCAAGGAAAGGTTAGACTTGAATAAGCTACAGTAAGAACAGACAGAAGCTGATGAGACGACTTTCAAAGAAATAATGCTATAAAAAATATTTATGATGTTATGCCCAAGCAATTTGAAAACAAAGGCTATAATTTACCCTTGAATTATAGATATATATATATATTTCTATGTCAATACTTAGAAGTCCACTGACTTATTAGGAAGCTTTATAAACATGAGGACATGTGCAGATAATATAGTGGAATAAATGGATGTTCTTCTGAGTGTCGAAGTGGCACATGGAGACTCTCAAGATGTTCCAAATACTCTCTGAATCTGTAGAATATCCCAATTCTTTCCCTTCTTCCTCTGCCTTCCCTTTTCTCCTCCACTTCATGCCAGGGTGCCTTCTGCCTTTATACACCACTCACAGCTAATGCTTGTGAAGTTGTGAATTTCCTCATGTGTCACTGATCTCTAGGAAAGCTCTCCAGTTGAATACCCTTCAGGGAAGTTGTCTTATTTATTAGGAAGAAGTAAAGAATTGTTTCTTAAATTTATGCTACAATACAAGCTGAAAAAGATAATCAATGTTTTTCCAGTAAGGTATAAGTGCTGCAGTATTGACCTTTGGGAAATTTAAATTTAGTGCCTTCATTTTTGCTCATACAACATGTCACTGAATGTAAAGAAGTTGGTAAGGATTAAAGCCCACCAGTGCCAAGCTGTGTACTGTCCTCATAAAAGGTGTAATAAATGGTGCTTATAGGCTATAACTGCCTGATAAAACCAAAAATATTTGTCCTAAGACTTTTATTCAAAAGACCCTACAGACGTTAATTATACAACTTCAGTCCTGTTGTGTGGCAAAAATAGATAAGTAGGAAGATAAACAGGGACCATTTGACTTCCACTGTAATAATTTTCTCTGGATTTGATGTGGGTGGCATAGCAGAAAGAACCGCAGTGTCACAGCTCTCTCAGCAGTGCGTAGGAATGATATACTGTGTTTTATTGCAGGAAGTGAAAGCTATGGTATTCAACAGAAACTTCAGAGGAAATTTCTGGACAATTAGGTGTAATTTATGTTAAATCAGAGCTGAGATGAGTCCTGGCCATAAAATCTCTTTCACAAAACACTAGCTGTTTCTTAGTAACAAAAAAAAAAAAAGGAAAAAAAAAGAAAATATCAATTTTTCTCTCATTTAACAGACAACGGCATCAAGTATACAGAACTTACTAAACCAAACTAGTTTGTTTGTTTTTGACTTAGTAAATGCTATCACTTCTTTCCATGTTCAGCAATAGTTTTTTGTTCTTCCATAGTTTAATGGGCTCAACTGCTATGAACTTCCCTGTCTCTATCACTCATGAAATATAACCTTGGCTATTTCAACTTTGCCTGTTTCGTCATTACCATAAACAGCATGCACTTGTTCGTTTATCAGTGGTGCAGCTAATTTTTTCATAGTACTTTGACTAGACAAACACAACAGAAATATTTTCTGTTATTGCTATTATTGTTTTCAATGATATCTTTACTGAGTGGTTTCCCTGCTTTGAGATGCAAATACACAGATGAATGGATTTATTTGGTTCTGCTATTCTTGAAATTACCTGGAAATATGAGGGAGATAGTTTGGATGGTTTATTTGTTAGATACCCTTTTTCCTGATATATTTTTCCTCCTACTGATTCCCAGCTACTGTACTATAGATTGTGATTTGCAATGATCAGAAAGGATGCTGACACAAGGTATTATTGTTGAAAGCAGAAACTGAGATTTTACTTATCAGCTTGAGACACTTTACAAATAAATTCATTACCATCATAACAACAAAGTCGAAAACAATCTTATTCATGTACTATAGAAGACAGTTCTGAGTTTTGTACTAGCACGCCTTGAATTTTTGTTGCTAAAACATGATTTTTTTTTAAATCATCAGACATTTCTGAAAAAGTTCAGATTTTAAATGTCTCTCCCAGTCTCATGATCATGAAAGCAAAATTAAAACAGCTAAAAAGGAAACCATAATCATGGCTATGAATCTAATATTTGGGCATTAGCCCCAAATGTTTACTAATTATGCCCTTAAGTAACACCTCAGGATCAGAGAAGCTAAATGGGAGAAAGAATGTGAAGAAAAACAGCTATTCTTTAAAAAAATTAAAATTGTTCATTCAATTAAAAAACCCTTAATAAAAGTCCTTACTTGAGTTCAAGTTGCCCACGGGAAGGTCTAATTCATGCTGGCCATTAATGAAAGCTTTATATGACTATTAAGGAAAAACTGACAAGTAACCACAGCGACCTTAGTAATGCTTGTTAATATATATAAGAAATAAAATCTGGATACTTAGAATGTACTCGAAATGCTTCTTTTATAAGGTCAAACTTAGTAAAATGTTAATAGGTTTAAAAGATCTGTAATTTTAGCTACTAATACATTCCTATGTATGTTTTTGAATGCTGTACTGAAATTTCTTTCTTTTGCAGATGACAAATCTACTGTTTGACTAAATGTGAGCCAATGTCTGGCAATAAGTTGGCCATTGTAATCCTTCTTTGCTCAACTCACTTAGTATAGAGATATTTTCTAAACTGGAGCTTATATCAAGCATTTGTACAATATAATCAAATTAATGTCTAAAAGTGGCTCTTGAACAAATGAAAAGAAGTAAACACTATTTTTTAAAAAAGAGGTTGGTGAAAATTAATAGCTTTGAGAACTTACATATTGCTTTTTGCGTTTATAACACTCCAGAGCTTCTGTTACAAAGACAAAGTAAACATCATAATTCCTATTTGGAAAGAAAAACAATTCTGAGACACTAATGCATGATATGTTCATTTCTGATGCCTCATTTTTTTTTCTTGCTGAAAATTTGCCAGTAGGCATTCTGAATTGCATCCCATATCACTTAAAAAAGTAGATTTACATGTATAGATAAAATCAAATAACAGGATAGTACCAGAATGAGGGAGAAAAATAAGCTTTTTTAAATTTAGAACTCTATCCTGACCACTGGATCACAGCTATCTTCATATAAACCAAATCCAATGGCTTTCATATAAAAACATTTCCACTTTTGCCAGAAGACATTTGTAAAGGTTATGTAGAATGAACTGGTCTGCAGTGTTGCATGGATGTTTTCTTAGACTATCATAACAAACCAACTGTAGAGCAGAGTTTATTATACAATGCCACCAAATAAATGTACTAGTTTAAAGCAATCTCTGTAAAGCATTGAAAAGTAGCACAATCATCAATTTTTCCATTTGTGACTTAACTTTAGCAGCGCAGTTGGTAAAAGATTTATTAATTTTGACTTTTTTACAACACTGGTAACATGTCCATTGATTTCACATGGACATGCCAACACAACAAATATTACAAACTTCCCAAAGCACTTATTACATATAAATTAAAATTTTAAACTGAATCACTGTCATCTTTAACTTATATCTTGGAAAACTCTGAAGTCAGAGTGAGATTAGAGCTTCTGGTCACAGTCAGTAGTACTTCTACTGCTTTTAAAAATGATGCTGTTGTTGCCTGTTAAGACCCAGCATGTGAACAAACACAAATATGTCAACTTCAAACATAGACATCTCTGTCCTTAGAAGTAGGTCATTCTGCAAGCTTTGTTATGTCCAGGCAGTGAAGTCTTTGCAAAAGACGATACTGCTTGATTCTTCCAGAAGTCACAATGTTACTCTTAAATGTGCAGTGCCTGAGATTGATGGCATAGCCCTAGAAGCTCCCAGCAATCTGCCTCATGTAGAGACAACAATAATTTGCCCCTTGCTAAAAGTAAAAAGTAAAACATAGGAATGGATGCTCATATTTATATACCACCTGACTCTGCATTCCCTAACAGTGAGGTAACAAACCAAAGAAGAGAAAAAATTGCTCAACGTATTTATTTACTTTTTTACAGTGGATTATAAGCAGATGGGCTACATAGAAATGAATTTATATACTGGCAAGATTCAACTAAGATACAATTTATTGCATAATCTGCCATGACATCTTGAAAGTTCTAGGTCTTAATTCCTTGCTATATATAATTTCACTTATTCTCTGAGTTTAAAAATTTACAGTCCAATACTAGCAGAAAATACAGCACAACAGAGGTGACACAGAATGAAGTTATTCTATTATCATACAAGTATATTTCCCTAAAAAAAAAAAAAGGTTAACATAAGTCATTATGAAAAAGAAACATCCTAACTGTATTTTCCCAAGATGTACTTAAATTTAGGAATTCAGGATTAAGAGTGTGCTCCTTAATCAGAATAACACAGCAACTGCTTAAGAACAACATGCTTCACTAGGAAGTCTGTACTGCATGTTTACTTCTGAAAGAAAAATGGTGTTAAGTGGACCTCTGAACATTTCCCATTGATTCTTTTAAATCATTATACTGTGTCCTTTTCTGCAGGTTTTCCATACTTAATACTTTATCATAACACTAATGTAAAAATATATACTAGAGTTATATCTGCAGTCTAATGGTTGCATATTTAAAGAAAATGTGTGAGTTTGAAATGTATCTTTACACACACTGTACTTCAGATCTTCTCATCTGCCATTTCCAAACAAAAGATGTTCAACTGGACGCTTCCCCCTTCAAAGCAGGGCCTTTTAGTTTTCATTATTCCTTTACGTTGGATTGAAATTTAGTTCTGTTTTTATATTTTCCCTTTTGTTGGCTTACTTGCCTTTCCACACCCTCCCTATTCCTATAGTCATAAGCAAAAAGAATGTTCTTAAAATAGTATTGAAAAACCCTGAATTCCACTAGTTTCAGTTTTTGGCATAGCATGAGGCACTGTCCCAGAATCAAGAATTCTGTGCTGTTTCCAAACCCAGACCTTTTCTGTGGCAATGAAATCTTCTCTGCATCCAAGATATCAAACTGTCAGGCTGTTGTTTTTTTAAAGCCAGAGTTGAGGAAATACATCTGATTTAAATAAATTAGGTTGTTTGAACATGCCTAAAGCAATAGTACAAATATGTCACTGTTTTCATGCCTCTTAATGTGAGTCCAACTAAGTCCATCGGGCAAAGCATTTTCAAAGACATCTCTGCTTCCTCCATTCATGCACAGTTAGAAAGACAGGGAATTATTGTATTGAGCAAAGAGGGTGTCCTCTTTGGTACACACCTACCAAGATGAAAATATCAGAGAATTTTTCATATTGTCTTGGACTTGATTTCTTCAGTACTTTTAAGAAATTTTAATTGAAAGCATTCAGATGAAAGAGTAGGGTTTTACACAAAGTGCGTATTTTATGATTATTGATGTCTTCTTCACAATATCTATACAAATAAATTCACCTGAAATATTACTTACATATTTACTAAAGTGCTTTTCTATTGGCTGAAAATAGTTGTGTGCTGCAGGATATTAACTGAACATGGCTGTCAGCATCAACCACTCCCACTGACCTACAGTTTAAAAAAGTTTAACTGAAACCCTTCAATAGGGCATGATGGGACTGACAATGGGTTTGAGCCATCCAATTTATTAGTTTCAGTTTAAAGGGAGGTGATAACAGCAAACATTTCTGGAAATAGCCATTTAAGACTTGGCAGTAGGAAAGGAAGAAATCCCTGACTATAGAGGCAAAATCAATGTGTAATCTCTTTGTAAACTTCTTGAGCTTGATGTTAAATGTAGCTAGTTTTTAGTTCTCATTAGTGCTGTTGCAGAACTTTACAGTCATCATACTTATAAGCATTCTGCAAATTTCCACATCAATACATTATGTTCAGTTAGTTTTCGTTCTTTAGCTTAAATAGCTCTCCTCCTGGTGTATAGTATATTTACAAAGTACATCTATATTCTCTCATCTTCCATTTTGCTAAGTTAAGGAGTTAAGGGGCTTTTAAGGTGTTACCTGAGCTTCTTAACATCTCTTTTCTGTTTCTCTGAAGCACTTCTGGTTTGAATGTAACTGCCTTGCAACAGAGCTGTATGTGCTATTCCAGAAGCAGTCTTGCCAAGACCTTATGCAAGTGGTACTCTCTACCAGTACTAGAAAACATCCCAGCACATCCTAGGATTACACTTTCCTTTTTCATGGCAACTTCACACTGGTAGTGATAATCATCATGTGATTGACTGATTAAACCCAAGTCTTTCCCCTCCTGTACTATTTCCAACTGATGAGCTCCTAGCATATAGCAGAAATTCTCGTTATTAGTCCCTGAGTGCATGACCTTATACTTTGTACTATTAAATTTCATCTTGCTCTATTACTACAGTCGTCAAGGTCATCTAATTCTTTCTGTATGATATTCCAGTTCTCAGTATTGGCAACTCTGCCAAATTTTTTGTCATCAGAAAAATTTCATTAGCACACTCCCAGTATTTGTGTCAAAGCCATTAATGAAGAGATCAAATAATACTGGTCCTAAGACCAGTCCTTGAGGAACTCCACCAGTTACTCTCCAAACTGATAGACTTCCTTTCAACAGAAGTAATATTTGTCTTGTTTAAGCCATTTTTTCAATGTTACAATTCTTGTATTAATTACCCCCTTTAACTGGCAGTTTCCCATGTGGTACTGCAGTGAAGTTAAGATAGATTAGAGTAGTTTCACTGTAGAGGAAGATTTATAAACAAAATGTGAAAGTGTGACCTAGGAAAGGCAATTCAATGAAACCAGGCCTGCATATCACCCAAATTATTTGGAATGTTGGACAGGAGAAGACTAAAATCCAATTAATGTTATAAGCATTAATTCTACTGAGAAACATTCGATGAAAACTAGAAAATCAGAAAGTAGAAATATCCTTAAAACACTGGTTTGCAAATAACAAAACCTTTTCTTATAGCAAATAAATGCTAAGGTTTTTCTAGAGAAAAGTATATTCCTACATCCAAACAATGCTGCTTTACATTCACTCAGTATAACATCATTATTTAAGCAATAATGATGCAACGGTCCATTATCAGTTGGTTGTTCAGTTAATGAAGTGCCTGAGGTGAAGGCCACTGCTTTACTTACCCAACACAAGGTTTTATTAAGAAACAAGCATTCATCTTGATCACGACACCAATTCAGCATCTACTAAATTGACAGCTCTATCTGGGAATAAGTTTCTATCACAAAGAAAGTGGTATCTGCTGTCATCTGACAAGTGTACTTCATTCCCTACCTAGATTTAACAACTGATACTCCTCTACTGCACAGGGTATCAGCTCCCTTGTTTTATAGCAGTAAAATATGCTCATATTATCAGCAGTTGTGTTGCCCAAAGAAATTTGACTTATGCATGGCTACCACTCCTAAAGATTGAGCCCCTTCACTGAATGTTGCTTCTTATATATGAGCAATTTTTAGGTTAATTGTAATAACTGAGATCATTTCACTGATTTTGCTAAGACCATGGCCCCAAAAGCAGCAATATCTCCACCCAGTTTGTGTGGCAGTGAATGATGTCAGAGGAAGGTGGAGTCCCAGGTCTAGAGCAGGGAGAGGTTGCTGGTTTGAGGTCCTTTCCCCCTCCCCTACCCTAAAAAGAATTGTGTAGAACCACTTCTTTAATTGTGGGTAACCTGGACATTCATAAAACCCATGTCTGCTGAAGAACAGAGTGCTACAGTAGCAAAAACTCACAGGACAAAGTCACACTGAAGGAGCTCACCCTCCTGATGTGCTTGTGATATCCAGATTACTGAGAGGAGAACTAAATGCAGAACAGTTTGTTGCAAAATCTTTAAAGTTTTCAAAGAACTGTTCCTCAAGTGGTTGATTTTTTTTTTTTAAGAAAATCCGTGATGCAGAGGCCCAGCTACTTATTGTTCCTTATTTTTCTATCACATTGGCCAGAAAATGTTAGGCAGGAATACCTTAGTTACATCAAGCTCTGCGGATATCATTCACAAGTAATTCAAAGGTTAGGAATTTTCTGTTAGTGTGCAGTGGCCTCACAACAGTGATATCTTCTGACCAAAGAAAACCAGGAGACAAGAGATCTAGGTCTGGATTTTAGCCTAAAAATCCAGTGACAACAGTTAGATTCTACCCAAGTGCATTTAGCTTGGAAGCTGAAGGGAATCAGCACCTGGAGCCAAGTTAAACACACTGGATAGTATATTTTGTAACAGAGATTATGTGGTCCTTGATAATTGCATTTACATTTTGGTTTATGCTACACATTTTCTCCAGGTCTCCTCCCCTTTTCTTTAGTATTTAGAAAATTCTTGTTTCTATATCCTTGGTGGATATAATTTCATATAATACTAGAAAGACTTGATTAAAAATTGATGTACTATAGGTCAAAACCACTGTAAATTTGAACTACAAGAAGCCACAGAATTAAGTAAAATCCTGAGTGGAGTTAGGACAGCTTTGTACTACTTTACTGATTGAAAGTTGGCTCTAACACCGATAATTTCGGAATCAATATTGTTAAATTTGATCAACTTCTGCATGAAAACCATGCCCTGTATTTGATTCATTCTAAGGAAAAAATGCCTTTCTTGCTGTTCTCAATATTTATGAATAATCACAAGTCCGTAGTTGATTACTTCTATTCCCTTCTGTTATATCTTCTTAGGGAAAATATATATCATATACTGCTGCTGTTACCTTACCAATTTCTGCTAATTTACCAATGGCTTAAAGCTTCTTTGTATCTGGCGGAATAGCCCTACTCTCTTTCCTAATCCTTCAATCCAGCAGCTCCACAATGCATCAGTAGTTGTCCCAGATGTAAAGCAGTGCATGTCCCTAAACCATCAGCTGAAAGCCTTTCTACAGTATGGCAGGTATATCTGCAATATTTGTTCAAATTGAAATTTAGATGATGCTCTCTTCACATGCATCAAGACATTTTACATTTCTGTGATTTGGAGTTAATGTTTTTTCTAGTCCCAGAGAGAAAGAGAGTTCTGATTATCTATGGAGTATGATCCACAATTCTTTTTCATTCATCCTGGAATAGCAAATGAGTATGTTTACTCTGTCATCTGAAAAGATGATACCCTGAAACCACACTATTGAGCCTGTCACAGCTGTGTTAGAGAGAGGTGACCCATTTACTGACAGAAAAGACTGGAAAATATAAAGCTAGGCTGAGATTTTATTTAAACAAAACTAGCCTTGATATGAACTGCTTACTTGCTCAGACAGTGGACTAAGTAATGATACCTTAACTGCTCACCTATTATGACAAGACCACTGCAACTATGAACACCATTTAAATTTTTTAAAAATACTTTTCATCATACTCCTCCTTTCATTCTAATGCACCTTCTCTAGGACATGTTTTGGAAACATGTTTTGCTAAAGTGTTATTTAAAACTAACTTGAAAATTTAGACCACCTCAGACAGAAATAGTACAAGAATTGTTCTAGACATAATAAATGGCATTTGAGAGATGCAGAATGGGATTACCATTTGGGTATTGTACTTTTTTTTTCATAGAGGTTAACACCAGGACAGGTCATTATATTATGCTATTGGCTTTCCATTATGGGCCTTCATATTTCACCCATTGTTCTGTACTGAGTCCAATAACTTGTGTTGGGGTAAAACATATCTTCCAGAAAGAGAATCTGTCTTGATCTGTAGATGTTAAAAGATAGGGAAGTGATCATACTGTTTTATAACTTGTTCCAGTGGTTAACCACTCATGGTTAACATGTGGCTTAGTTCAGCTTCCAGCCATTAGTTCTTGTTATCCCTTTCTTTGCCTGATTAAAGAACACTTTAGTACTCTGTGTTTTCTCACTGTGAGAGTACTTATACTTTCACAGTTACCTTTCAGTCAAGTCACCATTCAGTCTTCTTTTCGTTAGACTAAACAAACCAAGCTCTTGAAGTTTCTCACTGTAGGCTTTTTATCCAACCTTGAAAAATTTTCTGGCTCTTTTCTACAACATCTCCAGATTTAAAAGAAGCACAACAAACCAAAATTCTTTAAGCTGTGGGCAACAGAAATGGGCAAGGTATTCTCTTATTTCTTTCATTATTGCCAAATAAAGATATAAAAATTCTAAATCCTGTTTCTCACTTGGTTATTTATATGATTCCAGTTGTGCTGTTTTTCAGAATTGTGCCTGTGCTTACCTCTCCACTATGATACTTAGAGCTTCCTCCATCAATGTATTCCCACGCAAAGGTGCCCATCATGCTGGGTTGGCCTGGATCTTTTTCTTCCATCCATGGATTTGCATTTGACTGAGTTGCAACATGGATTGTTTTCTTATTATTTTTTGAATGATCTAATTTTATCAGCAATTTGGAGCACAATATCTTGTTCTGTTGTCCTCACTATTATTTACTGATCCTCCAATCTTTCTGCCACCCACAAATTTTCTAAGAATGATTTATGTTTATGTTTTAACTCATGGGTGAAAATGTTGAATAACACGGAGTCTAATGTTGATCCCTAAGGAGCCTCCTAGAATCACATCCATTTGATGATGATTTACCACTGACTAACTCTTTTTTGAGATAATTCTTTTAAAAAGTTCTGCATTCATCTGCATTTTGGTATGTTGAATTTGCATTGTGTTATCAGTGATCTGAAATCTGACCTAAAAATATGCTGGTTACAATGACAGGGTTTGTAAGTGTTCATAGGAACAGAATAAAACACAGATAGTTGCCCAGGTTGTAAAGCAATGCATTCCCCTCATCTGTCAGTTGAAAAGTCTTTCTATAGTATGTTAAGTAGTTCTACAATATTTATTCAAATAGAAATGTAGATGGTGTCTTTTCATGCCTATGAAGATATTGCATATATTTCTCCATTTACAAAAAAAAACAGAGAGATTGAAATGTTGGACAAGAAACTTATAAATAAGCACAAAAGACTTCTCTTTTTATTGTAGTTCTTATCCATTTCTTTTGCAGCAGAAGAGGGATAGTAGCTGTGTGAGTAGTCCCAGCCAATGCTGTAGAAACTCATGCACCACACATTGCACAGCATGTCATCTTTTCCTTCTACTCCACATGGTGTGCGTGTGGATACTAGACAGGAAGAACATGAACTTATTTTAGGATATTAGCTCCAGAGAAAACTTTTCCAATACAAATGGGGCTACAGTAAAGTGATTAATTTAGGCATACTCCGAGAGTTATAATTAGATGTGACTTTCACCTATTATCTGCAAATACAGAAGCTTCAAATCTTAATTATTTTAATTGCTCATCCCTACCACTAAAGGATTTGCTTGGAATAGCATAGTCATCCTTGAAGTGTCTTAATACAAGAAGATTTCAAAATGCCACAAAAATTTCTAAAAGACTGGGCATTTAGAGTTGGCTTTGCCACATCACCAGCGCCATCATGGACCTTGCAACTAATGCAAAGAATCACCAGGGATAAGAAACACAGAATTCTAATTTATGCTGCTGAACTTTCTGTTAGGAAGTAGAAGCTAGTTGCCAGATGCATCATCTGTTGAGATAAAACCAGTGCGTAACAGAGGCACAAACAGAGGGAAGGTGATCTGAAATAGAATTGTATCACTAAGCTCCCATATTTTCTATAGAATGACAAAATAGGTTAGTGCAAATCATTTCTGAGGACACAGAATTATCATTGGTGGACTAACTATTATGGCCCTTTACAACTGCTCAGACTTTAAATCTGTTTTACAACAGTCTGTTGTAAAGATATACCTGTTTCCATTAGAAAGTATTCCCCCAAAGGACTGAAAATAAATGTGATTTTGCTTTTCTAAATGATCTACTGACAACCAAAGAAGTACAGTAGTTTCTATATTGGGCTTTGCCAAAGGGTGCCCTTATCAGGATCCTTAAAGATCATGATAGACTGATTGAAAGACATCCTAGAAAATTGATGTAGTTATTCACTGATTTTTCCTCCAGCCCAAACTTGCTTGAAGACAGCACTGATGGGCTCAAATGGACCAGCTACTGTATTCCTAAGTTGGCTCCTCCTCTAACTTTCTTCCAGTTACTTAAGATTGCACATTTGTATGTTAGGACCAGTGCAAAGAATGATAAACCCTTAAAAAAATTCACACAACTTAGCTTTCATCAGATTAAGGTACCTTAGCAACTGGAGTAGTATTTTATCTATTTTCACTGGGATTTGGTTCTCTTTATAGCACTCTTGAACTGACCCTGATAGCTGGTGTTTCTATCTTTTATCAGCCCTACGTCTTTTGAATCACCAGGTTATTGAGTTGTGAGACCCTGCCATCTTCACATGTGTACCTAAACTTACTTATCCTTGCCACCCAATTTGGGTCTTTAATAAAGTGCCAGGAAAGGTGCATCTAGGTCCCCTCTGCTGTATTATGACACCAATCCCATAGGAGGCTCATGGTCAAAATCTGATAATGTTAACTTTATTTTCAGCATGAATTTATGATAACTAAGTGCAATTTATAGCCTACATGCTGACATGGCATCCTTTTTTTTTTCTTTTTTTTTCTTTCTTTCCCTGAGATCTCAGCGTGTTTCGAAGCACTTTTTTCTCTCAGGGCTCACTTGCTAAAATAGAAACCCAACTCCACATGGTGATCATATTTGCTACCTCAGGGACTAATTTTCTTTTACCTCCTTTCCTGTATTCCAAAGCTTCATTGTCATTATCCTCTTGCTCCCCATGCACTAACAAAAAGATTTTAATGTATTCATTATGCAAAATCTTGTCTTTTGTGACCTTTGCCAAGAGTGCCCCCAAAGGACTGGCCAGGCTTAATAAGCTCACAAATAAACTACGATGTCAGCCAAGGGCGCTACTGGTCAATTGAACCTGCACCATTGCCCTCTCCCCAAGCCCCCACTTCACACCTGAGATACCCTGAGGTGGGATCATGGGGGTGTTGCCTGCCCTGGAAAACTGTTAATCCTTTCCGGCGGCTCCCAGCTAGGCAAACAAACCCCTTTGTGAAGGCTGGAACAATCACACAGGCAATGTTGCCTTTTGCCACTCCTGAGATAGACTCTGCCTTCCTTTAAGTTCCTCTTTTTCCTCTTTCCTCGGCTACATTGTTTAATGCTTTATTTCTTATTATTTCATTTATGTATGTCCTGTAAAAGCTTTGTCATGGGCAAGCCAGCTAGGTCATTGGTGGAAAGGCACTCTCTCATCACATCCTTGTGTTAGTCCATTTTCCTCCTGCCCAGAGTTATTGTCTCTGTTCTGTGGGGAAAACATCCGCTCCCTTATTCAGTCATTGATGCTGTGTCAGATTACAGCAGTTTCTGTCCTTTAAGCAGTGAGGCAAAGAACGGAGTAAGAGGAGTATAGCAGCCTCTTCATTTTATATGAAAAAGATGCAGATAGATAAAGTATATAATATCAGAGAATGACATAGCAGTAAAAGATCTGAATTTATTGTGGAAGAATATAAACTTTCAAAACTCTAAAAGAGATCATGCTCATAAAAGATAGATATTACAAATGTTAATGCAAATTATTAGTAAATCTGACCCCTCTATCCCACTATGACACACATTTAAAATTTATTATGGAACACATTCAGGGGAATAGCTTCAGGGAATTCATTGCTCATCCTTCTCTTTCTTCCTCCATCTCACACACTAGCAGTCTCCAGACAGCTTCTCTGAATTCTTCAGAAATACTGCCACTCTAACCTCTGTACCATAGATCCATTGACTTACTTCATTTGACTGTCTGGAGTGACAGCTAAGGTACTAGTACAACATGTTCTCACAACTTCCATGGCAGTGTACGCATCTTCTCTCCGGTTCACCTCTATATTATGATGCAGAATATCATGACACAGATTGCTTAAATAAAATCTTTTTGAACTTCTGATGTTTTAATATATATAGTCCAAAGAAAAAGCATGAACAAAGCACGGGCTTTAGTTAGTAGCAGAATTCATCTTATAACGCTTACATAAGTTCTGTTTCTGAGATCATGTCAAATAGGGAAGACTTTCAACAAAATGAAAAATTTTAGGTATCCATCTGCCAATAAATGTAACGAGACTTAAATATATCTTTTGTTTGTTGTTGTTGTCTGGGTTTTTTTTTTCCAAAATTTCCAGTCTGTTCCAAAATTCCCTCTGTATTTCTCTCAATTTAAAGATAAAAATATACCCGCCCCCCCAAAAAAAACAACCCCAAACAAAAAAACCCACCGCCCCCTGAAATGATAACACTGTTTTTTTCAGAAATCAGCTAGTAAACTTAAGGCCATGTTTTCATAGATGCTGAAAATTTAGACAGTACTGTGGGTGCTCATCACTGTGAAAACCTAGTTCTTGAGCTTAAAATAGCCTTGATAACTATCTTATCTAACTATTCCTAATGCCATAACACCAAAACACCTCCTCTAGCATTTTAATAAAAAAAAAAAAAACCAAAATAAAACCCTAAAACCTTTCCTCATTTCAACAGGAGTTTTACCAGGTTGTATTTGCAAACTTAAAGAAATATATATTCATTAATCTGACAGGGTAAGGCAATATCAGGATAACACATTTACCATATGTGGAACTGGAGTGTAGCCATTTATTCTTTTAATGTGTGCTTCAGACACTCAGGCTGTGCACAGTAGGTACAAATTATCTGTCCAGAAGCTCAGGAAGAAAAAAAAGTACCTTTCTTTGGCACTTCTGTCTCGGGATAGGAAAAGGTCTCCAAATGCCTTAATAAAATGAAATGAAAGCAAGGAAGGTAGAAAGGCTAGAATGTTCATCAAGATCTGGGGAGAGAAAAAAAAGAAAGGAAAACAAAAGGCACTTGTCAATAAATACAATAAACACCCACCCTGTATTACTGCGGTTACTAAGTGCTAACAATGAGCCTCTGGCAGGCAGCGAGGTGTGCGGACAAAAGGCCCTTGAGAAGTTGTACTGCTGCATCCTGTATAATAGTTGAAATCTGTGAGTGTTTTTCAAGGTTAGGCACAAATAAAGCAAAATTTCTTTATTAAGGTTCCAAATTACTCATCTTCTCCTACATTTCAGCCATTGTGGGGCCCTGAGTACTGTAACTGACCTTTGATAAACAGTCATTTCACCACAGTGATGAGACTACATAAAAACTGGTCTGCACAATATGATGCAGATTAACTCAGGGGCATTCCAGCTTTTCTTAAAAATAAGCCAGAATGACACCAGAGAATTTGCTCATAATCTAGCCGGTTGCATGTGCACATATTCTTTATGCATGAAATTTCTTTCCAATGAGATAATTTAAACAATTTAAACTCTTGATATACATGTACCAGGCAATTCTATAATATTTCCTTCAAAAGAGAGTCTAGTTAATGCTTCATCACAGGTGTGAAAGAAATGATGATTCAGTGTTCATATACTTCACTGTATAATGAGGCTGAGCGCTGATGTTTAAAATAGAGGAAAAAAAACCTGCAAATGTGAAGTTGTTATAGGTTGTGTCATGGACACGCTTCACCCTTCTGAGTGAAGCCCTTGCGTAAGCTGGTACTGTAAAGCTTGCACAGCTATCTAAAGGGAAAACCAGCTATCCGTTTTGATCAAGAAATCTTTCATCAATAGTTTGTCTAACCTCAGAGATCATTAAAAAATATCTATAAAATACAAATACAAAGAGTTAGCATCTTTGTGGCATGAAAGATCAAATGGCGTGATCGTGTCATGTTGAAGGTAGTCTGAAATATTGACAAGAGACCCCGCTGAATTAATTGGGCTATAAAGTTTTGTAAGCAAAGCTGTGTTAACAGTGTGGTATTGTTTACTATTTATACGAAAAATTATCAATATCAATTTGC
The DNA here is from genome assembly GCF_949628215.1 of Phalacrocorax aristotelis. Taxonomy (NCBI): domain Eukaryota; kingdom Metazoa; phylum Chordata; class Aves; order Suliformes; family Phalacrocoracidae; genus Phalacrocorax; species Phalacrocorax aristotelis. The sequence goes on along the minus strand of NC_134277.1, from coordinate 134,463,283 downwards.
AAAGGCATTTTAGCACACTAATAAGAAAAGAAAGAGGAATAAGATGAAAAGATGACCACAAGAACTAGCACTACCACTTTGTTGTGTTGCACTATCCAGTTTCTGTCATTATAGCTGCTCCCAATTTATCCTGTTCTCATTTTACAGGAAAAAATCATAAAAGGCACTAGAGATGAAATGATCAGTATTATTGTCAAGGCATTTTAAACAAGAATGCAGAGTCCTTGGGCCAGAGCTTGAGCAGTCCAAGGCAATCTTTAATCCAGCTTTGTTTCTCTTCCCTGTGTTCTCAATTTGTCCGTCTTGATGCTCATTCTCAATGAAGTCTCTAAATTACATCACAAAAGACAGTCGTCTTTTCAGAGAGGAAGCTGTAAAATTGAACTAGAATAATACAAGACATTATTACTGAAATGGCAAAATCCAAAAGTCCATGAAAATGAAATCTGCACTTGAGGATACAGATAATTGATTCACCTAAACAAAATGCTGTGGTCTATAAATAGCTCTGTAAAAGGCCAAAGTACTGTTCTTGCAGAAAACAAATTTTCAAATTCCACTTTTAATCTTCAGAACTCTTGGATTGCACTTGATGAGGAGCAAAACCATTTTTAAGAGCTAAATGGCTTTATTTGCAGAATTTCTGAACATTTACAGCACCCCTTAGTTTCAATGGAAGCTGGTGGTACTCAGGACCTCTGGAAAATCCGCCCATATAGACATCTCTATTATTTATATTCATAGTCATATATATTATCTACGTACATAGTCATCAGTATTTCTGACTGTGCATTTGATGTATCAGAAAACCATTTATTATAAAGGCAATATAAAAGTACAACTATTCTGCCAATGCGCATAGTAAATAGAATTCTCTGGTGCAGGCTTGAACAACTATGGGCAGTACAATAAAATAAAACAAAATAAAACAAAATAAAATAAAATAAATACAGCAAATCAAAGAAGCTTTATGGCTATCATCTTGCCATTGGGGTTTTTGCTACTGATTTCAATGGGTGTGATCCCTAATACAAAGTGTTTATCAATTTAACCTTTTTTTTGGTTTTCTTACTTGGGATAACAGAATAATGAAGTGACATGGAAGAAAATATTAAGGAAAATAAAAATACCACTATAATTGCCTTAGGCCATATTAGGAAAATTGAGGAACTAGTCTGTGGATTGCCAGTGTAACCAGTACGTTGTTAATTTCTCAAGCTGCTTCCCCCGCTAAGAATAAGCCCCAGAAAACATTCATAGCAATTGCAATTTCTGAGGCACGCAGTACAATTTATTTAGTCAGTCAAATTTACGCAGTTTAACAGATTCTTTGATTCTTTTCTTTCTTTTTCATTAAGCTCTTTAAACTGGACTTCTTGTCAATAAATAAAACTATTGACGTTAAAAGGTCACATCTCTGACCTTTCACATGTTTCTCCTGCTCTGTATCTATATACACTGTATACTTTACCTCGAGAAGAGATTCTTTTATTTAAGAGGGCTTAAACTGTTCAAATTTGTAATGTACTGGGGATTTTGGAATATCTAGAGGGCTTAGTGGATAAAGAACTGACCTTTCATCTCTGAACCCAGTTCCCATCCAACCTAAGATAAGTGGAAGAGTTTTGTGTCAGCTGCCCATGTGATAAAACTAGCTTTACCTTGTATCATTCAACACAATTTGGCATGACTGGCAGTTTTTCCCTCTCAAGAGAAGCACATTGAATATGGAAAATGAATTGCTTCTGTCTCTAGAGAGGGTGGTCCTCCAGGTTAGGCTTTGAAGTTATAAATGGGAAGTGCTGGAAAGCTTGTGTTATTGCTGGTTGCCAGCTCCACATCAAATGTATGGATAAACAGCAGGTCACAGTTTTAAATCAGTGATAGAAGATGATTTACAAATACAAATATGTAACCACTTACGTGACTTTTCCTCACCCAAATGGAAACTATGCAACGTAGCCCAAAGTCAATACAAGTAATTCTAAGGTCTACACTTACCCCTATAGGTAGTAAATTTCAACACATATCACAAGAGAATATGTTTATGCATTTCCCCCCAGGGAAAAAACTTCTCCAGATATCCAAAGAACTACAACTCTCTTATTTCCCTCTACATAAGCCTCCACCTCGCAGCAGCCGATATGCTGGTGGGAGGCCGGGGGGAGCCTATCTCCGCCTGCAGAAGAGCTGCTTCCAAGCAAGTGGCTCTGAGAGGCCATGCTCCCCAAAGCCACGGAGCTACTTTCTTACAAGCTGAGCATCACAGCCTCTGTGGGGAGTGCTCGTCTAGGAGTGGAGCATTAGACCCAGTAATCAAAGACAGGTCCCTAGCACGGCACAGTAGTGCCCAAACCACAGTGCTGGGGCTTCATTTTCTGCTGGGTATGGTGCTGTTCCACTGGGAATGCTTCTTAAAAAGAAGTTCTGATTTGTTTTGATTAGAATTATGTACTGTGTCTTTGTGACAAACTTTAAAAAGAAACCAAGAACCTGAAATGTGCATTCAGTTCATTTTGTTACTGAAACTCGGAACCTGCAATCAGTGAACATGCACCCAGTAATTAACTGGATTTTTTTCTGCCTAGTGAATGTATTAGTTATCTGCAATATAGCATAATGCTCCCTCTTCTCTTGCAGTCCTTGGAACTAAGTTTGTTTCATCTGATACTTTTTATGACTCTTTAGTAATATAAACCCATTTTTAAAAATAGCAATAGAAAACTGCTTTGCAAGTATTTCTGGAGACAAGATATTTTTATAAACAAGAAAACCCACTTCAGTGGCATTCATTGATTAGTTTTATCTTCATGATTTATCTATATATCACATAGATGGAATTTTTCAGAAATGCCGTAAACTGCAATTTGAAACCACGTTCACCTATTCCACGTCTCACGGCTCTGATCTCGTGTTAAAAAATCAAGAGAATAAATTTCCTTTAAAGATAATGACATCTTTGGAATGTTAATAGTACAAAACTTTCAAAAGGTAAAATTATTTCTTAGCTGAACTAGCAAAGTAGCAGATTGGCTTAGTCCATTTTGCACCTTTGTGCTAGAGAATGACGGGGTTTAAATTACAGCAGCTTCAGTCTTTGCTTTTCAATCCCTTAATCCTTAAGGTGCAGAGGTTTCAGTTCAAGACAACTTCACACAGAACATAAGAAAAGATTCTGTGAGCCTACCTCAAGTATGATGATCATTTTTTCAGCTGTAATCTTTCACTTGCATCCCATAGCAAAAAAATGTCTGAGGAAAACCAGTGTCAAATAATTAATGCATTTTCAATGAAGGGCTCTTTTCCACTATGGTTTAATACACGCGCATGAAAAGCCATAAATGCTTTCATGTGAGCCACTTGCAGATATTCGTACCTATGGTTTTCATCACTGTTTTACTGGTATCCCCTCACAGTAGAGAGCCTTTGTGATATGCCTGAGCTCAAATGGAAAAGGAAGCTAGCCTGGGAGGTTTTACATCTGGTAGCCAACACTATTACTTAAACAAGCTACGTCAGTTTTTAAAAAAAGCTACATAGGTCGAATCAGGGCAATTACGTTCTGATCTAAGTCACATACATGTGTCAATTATTTCCAGGTGTTTTTTGGGCAACATATTTTCCTTATCTATAATTAATATTTTGCTAATAGGGCTGAAATGAAATGTCAGGGGCCTCTCCACTTGTCTTGAATTCATAAAAAACCAGTCGTGACAGTAATCATTTGACGATGCTTAGGTTTTAAAGCATTATGCTCTTCTGTGTTACAGCTATTATTTGAAGTATAGTTTGCAGGTCACTATGTGCATTACATCTCTATGTCTCTCTCTGCATACGTACATACATCTAGATATAACTAAGAGAGGATAGAAAACACTTTCTTGGAAATTAAGCAGTAAATGGTTGGAACGAGTGGACAACACAGTTACAGAACAATTCTGGAAACAATAATGAAAACCTTTATTTAAATTTTTACCTGTCATTTTGAACCTGTTGTTATTTCTTAACTTATGGAGGGTTACAACTGAGCATTCTGAAAACTGCGTAGCTCATCAGCACATGAATAAGTATTCTTACTAATACAAAACATTCAGACTAACCTCAAAGGTCCAGAAGCCATTGTGGTTGGCACAAACAAACCATAAAAAATGTGTTTTTTTTTTTTAAAAAAAGCCAAGTTTTGAAAATCACAAAGACAGACATTTATGGAGAAACCAAAGCGACAAGTAGGTTTTTTTGGTGACTGTTTCCTCTGAATTATAGGGGATGCCATATGACATTAGATTCATAATTGTCGGTGAACGTTTTCTTTTTTTATCTTTCATAAGTTTTTGCTAAGAAGTGCTGACATCTCAGAATTACAGAACTCAGTTCACAGTCTCTTCTGTTTCAGGCGGCTGAAGTAATGCATGGCACTTTTTGAAGAATGCAAAATGTATGCAGCAACACAGAGTTAAAAATTTTATTTTTGATCTTCAAACATTGTTTGACCTTAATCAATGTCTTCCAACAATCCTAATGTGACATAGCCCTGAAACAAAAACACACAGCTCTCGGGTCCGGCTCTGGAATGAAAAAGCTGTGATTATTAGTCCTCTGTGTGATCTTTTCAGATTGCACTGATGAGATGAAGTTTAATCTCATTTCTCTCCTCTCCAGTACCACAAACCACAGGCAGTTTAAGGCAGCCTGGAAATCTCTTACATCTGGAAGAGCAATAATTCATGGGATTTCACTTGACAGCCATGACAGGCAGCAGGGCAGCCAGAAACAACTGTCTCTTATGTTGTGCTATTTGCAAAAAGTCAGAAGAGGAGGAGCAGGCACAGGACCACATCCTTCTTTAGCATATGTTAGAGGAGGAAACCCTTTTATTTTCTGCCAGATGCTCCATGAATAGGTCCTAAATATTACATAGACAGTAGCTATCACTTCCAAACAAAATTCCTTGGTGTCTGCTAAGCTGCAAAGCATATGAAGGCCTATTGTCTGGCAAAGGGTCATGGTTAAATTTGCACAGATTTTTTTTATAGATATTTCAAATTCTACGTTTTGATTTATAGGCATTTGCACACCCTGCTGTGCATGAATATGATACCATCTTCTGAGCAGGATTATTTCATGAAATGTATATGGGATTTAGGTACAGTAACTTTTACTGGGCAGCTTAGAATGGCCAGCAAAGTACTAGAATTTACTGCAGCACAGCTTGTGCTGTCAGGCTCATGGCTGGTGTTTATGATTTCTGCAGAAGCAGAAATAAACAACTTCTCCTTAATGGCTCTCTTTATGTGTAGGCAGCAGTAGCTCTATCTGGTCTCACAACAGTAGCTGGTGCAGTGGTCTGTCCCATTTCATGTGGAACCAATGTCTGAAAATTTGCATTTCTGCTTTTCTGAGTTTTCAGTGGAAGCGACTGGGAATGAGTAAATCAACTGCAAATGTCTGAATGAGTAGCATTCCATTCTACTGCTTTTTCGTGCTATAAATACATCTGGTTGAAATGTCCAGGTTTTGGAGTAAGAGCAAAATGATCAGATTTAATCTCAGTTTGTCTTAGAGTCTATACCCACACTGTAAATACTCTGATATCAACTGAGACTTACTTAAATTACCGTCTTGAGGAAGGAGGCCTGTTTTCTGAGTGTCTGTGGTCAAGTAGCTTAATCAACATTTTTATAGGCATTTACATACATATTTAAGTAAACACTAAAAACTGGGTGAGTTACACCAGCCAGCACACAAATGAATGAAATATCAATTTCCATCATTTATATCTGCATATATCTAAAAAACAGAATAGCCAGAATGTAATTGTCTAAGTAAAGCTTTTTTGATGTAACAACTGTTTTTAAAGTTCAAAAGAATGTCGACACACACTGTATACATAAGCAGGCAGAAAATATTTTTTTTAAAAAAGAAATGAGACAACTGCTCTATGCCAAAGAAAAACAATTCCTTTGCCAAACTACACATTGTTAACTTAAAATGTGTTCCATGTGGAAGTAGGAAGACTGATCTGATGGAAAGGCTAGTGATTTAAAGTCAGCTGGCTCTCTGCCTGTCAACTACACATTCTGGCTTCCAGTTTTACAGCTAGAATTGGAAATATTTATTTTCTTTTTTTTTTCTTTTTTTTTTTTTTTTTTTTTTTTTAAGGGAAGGGGGAGGAATAGTTCCTTCTCCTTTTCTGGTGATGCAATGAATTTACCAATAAACTTGCATATATAATCTTCCAGACATTCAACAAAGCGAATATAATTTTGGATCACATGTACAAATCTCATTCTGTGTTTTATAGACTTTGTTTTATATTGACCTCATTTTCCAAAGTTAATTTCCCGCCGCTTTTGTACACTCATCACAATTTTTCTAGGAAGAAATCACATTATCCTATCTTTTCAGTATGGAAAAATTATAAAGACAAGTTTACTCTATATTCTGAAGGAAGTACAATATCTTACATGTTGCAATATTTCATCTTTCATTCTGTTAGTATTATCTATGTTGATCAAGCCTTAATCTTTGCCCCCCTCTCCACACAGTACTGTCTCTATACGTGGCCTAAAGGATATTGCAAAACAAAATGTTCAGATACACATGAATGAAACAGCTACACTACACCTGGTAATATCTTAAAAAGAGGCTATCATCCCATGGTATTTTCTGCAGGATTCTCTAAAGTTCATTTGTTATTCACATTAACCTTACATCCATCATCCTATTTTAGTACATATTTTCCAGCGCATGCTGCATGGTAATTACGAATACAGAAGGTTCTATTCATTGTGGAGTATTTTTACATTCTTTAGATACACTGAGCACTATAAGGTTGAATTTTGACTACTGTACTAGGTTTCTGGGCACACAAAAGACACTTAGGGCACATTTGCTCTTATTTTTATTTTTTAAATATTCCTGAAACATCTAGCAAGTCTGCAGATACTTAAACGGCTGAATTTCAGGCACAATTCAGCCAGAGCTGTTTACTGCAAATATGATTGTAGAAAGACTCTTTTTTTTTTCTTTTCGCTAGAATACCCACGTTTTATTTATGATTTGGATTTTATTTCACAGCATTCCAGTTTAGTTTAGCACGATGTATTTAATAACCATGTCTACTGTCTTAATTACCCTATAAAGCAGGGTTCCATTGGCATTTGACCCTCCACAGCATTCCAGAGAAACTGCAGGACCATGATAATTACCAACTGCCTGTGAGAAAATTAAACAAAAAAGGCCTAACTTTTAAACCACCATTTTAAACGACCTATTACATCTCAGGAATAAATCATTGATGAAATAGCCTGCTTAACAGGAAAATAGCTATTCCATAGCAAAAAAATTCCCCTTGCATGATCATGAAGAGAATATTAAGTATTCTTCAGCTCAAAAGGTTAGGTTTTATGTCTGTCCAATGCCTTTTAATGACACATTTTTGTGTAATTTTACTGTAATCAAAGCCTTTTCCTGTGTAGGTTGTAGACTATGTCTATTTTGTCAGTCTTAAACATTTTACTAGTCAAAGAATAGAAAATCTATTTAAACATGTACCAGGAAAAAAAAGTGTTTATAAATGCTGTACCTTTCACCATTAAAAGAACCTGCTTTAATGTAGCTTGATTTCCTTTGATTAACGCAGCCATTTGCTATATATTTTTCAAAAAAGTGATAATCAAGGTAAACTCATAACAATACAATGTATTAATTGCTAACACAATTAAAAAAATTCTGACACATTTTGAAAATCTAAATCATGGTTTGTTTAATTTGATCACACTGTCTTTATTCTGTATCTAACAGCAGTTGCTATACTTATTTCTATTACCATCCTATGCTCTATTTCTTATTGCTATACTTAACAAGAGTTCTATTTCATCTATCTTTTTCTGAATGTCAGTTTGTATTTTGTCTAAGTAATTAATCTGAGCTGTACATTGACAATCATTTCCAGATCAGATCATATTAGATCAGCACTCCACATAGATAGTGTAATGTTAGGACCATAATCAGAAAAAAAGATTTTTAAAAAAATATTAATTCTACAATTAAAAGCAGTATTTTGCACTTTTACATGTATGATACTAGGATATAAATCGAAAGAATATCCATTACTTTTAAAATTCATTCCAGAACATTTTCTAAACATCCTTAAAACATTTCACTTGAAAGCATCTCTGTTTTCAACAGAAGCAACTAGAAATTTAATGAACAAAGAGTTTATGGAAGAGCCAAGCCACAAACGAAACTTAAATGGTTTTAGAAAGGGAGTTTGAAAAATAATTCTGTGTTCAATCAAAAATAGCATAACCCTTCTACTTTGTGCTTTGTGGCTCAAAAGAAGCCTTGTGACATCTATCAGCATGGTTAAAGGCCTCTGGCCACAAGTTTTATTTAAATTCCAGTTTAATTTATAATCCAAAGCAGAGATTAAATGCATAGCAGGCAACTGAATCCTAGCGGTATATTATAAACTTCTGGGTTTGATGATCCCAGTGCAGTTGTTCCCAGCCCAAATTTGACACTGCTATACTATTGTTCCCATACTACTGTCTACTGAAGTACCACCTGTGTAATCACTTAGACTAGAGCTGGAGTTACTATTGCAGCCTGGGAATTTCTGGAATAACATGCAGTTTAAAATCATAAGAAAATAAGAACAACCATAATGGTTCAAACCAAAGGTCTAGCTAGTCTCATATTCTGTCTCTGACAACGTCCTGTAGCGGATGTCAGGGGGAGAGGATAAGAACCAGGCAAGCATGTAATACTCTTTCCCATATTCCTCTGGCCTCTAGCTGTCTGTAATTCAGACTGCTTGAATGAGAGGTTATTTTTTTCCTCAATAAATTGGAACACATGACATTTTTAGACATCCACAGTGTATAGCGATGAGTTCCACAGATTAGCTATATGTTGTAAAAAGAAGTATCTCCTTTTGTTTGTTTTGAACTTGTTGGCTGCTTCTTTCACCTAGTAGCCCATATTCTTGTATGGGAAAGCAGAAGGATCAATAATTTTCTATGTGCATTCTCAAGGGTGGTTAAAGATTTTGTAGAGTTTTATAAGCTGCTCCCTTACCTCTTCTTAATTATTTTATTTTATTTTATTTTATTTTATTTTATTTTATTTTATTTTATTTTATTTTATTTTATTTTATTTTATTTTGTTTTGTTTTGTTTTGTTTTGTTTTGTTTTAATGCAAATTAATTTAATTTAAAAATATTTATTTATCTTCCCCATACTGCAGTGCCCTGATCTATTTAATAATTTTTAATGTGTGGAGGCATTTCCATATGTTTGATCATTTTTACTTGTCTTCTCTCCTTTTTCAGTTCTATTCTATGCTTTTTGGATAGAAGAATCAGAAATGCCTACTTTGTTGCGAGAAACCTTGTTTCATATAGCACTGAATTTAATTATATACCATACCACACTGTGTTGCAGGGATGTGTACAAGAATCCAAAATCAAAGTCAGACATTTTGATTTCTCTGACACCAAATGTCAGTGTGGTAGGTTCAAGCCCTAGAAGAAGCTAAAAGCTATGACATTAGAGTGCTTATCAAGTACTAAGTAGCTTAGTGTTTTGGAGCCTAAACTCTCACACTGCAATCAATGCTTCCATAAGGCACTTGTCTGACCATCTGGCACACACCAAGCCCCTGTTCATTTCTAGTACAAAACCTTGTCACATAGTCCTTCACAGCCAGTACTTCACTTCATTGTCTGGAGCGCCAGTCTGCTCTCCAACTCAGCTCCACAAGTATGTATGTGGTTCATTTACATGTCAGACCCATCTTTATCCCCAGATGTTATTGCAGGGAACAGAATCTTCTTCCTTGGAGACATTCAAAAGTGGTCTAGACACGGTCCTGGGCAACTGGGTCCACATGGTCATGCCTGAGCAGGGGCGTTGGACCAATGATGTCCAGAGGTCCCTTCCCACCTTAACCATTCTGTGATTCTATGACCTTGCCAAACACTTCCTGCTGACCGCAGCTTTACCTAAGTTAGCTCGTTACACACAAGCTGATTTCAGGAAAGATTTGTTACCAATAAAGAGCAGGCAACACCAAAGAATAAGACAGGAAAAGTCTTGATTTCCTCTTTTCTGTGATGCCTTAGTGTCAGATAATCAGGGCAGTAGTAGTGGGTAGCAGAGGTAAGGGCCAGATAAAGGACGCAGCTAAATAAAAGATCAGTCCTGGAAATTTAACTTGAATTTTGAATAGGAAAAAAGTGGACATTTTCAGATTTTTGATGGGATGAACCTGTAAGTGGCTCGCATTTTACTGAAAATAAAAGCAAAGAAAAAACAAACAGCAAATGAAGAAGGAACAGCAAATGGGGAGTACAAACTGGGATCATCTTTGATGATGTATGATGTATGAGGACAGAAGGCTGTCAGAATTCAAAGGTCTTCCTCTTCAGGGTGAAACATTGTCCCTTCCACCAAGCTCCAGTACTATAGTTGTGGAATAAGATGGAGTAGGGTTAGATCTATTGCTTAAAATAAATAAAAAAACAAAAAACCCCAAAACAAAACCAAAAGAAAACGCCCACTAAGCTGGGTCTGAGAACAAGAATGAAAACTTATTTTCATTGTAACGATATGACATGTTGGCAGAATTGTCTGATGATTGTTATGAAGGGATCATATATCTCCTTACATGGAAGAAGTCAGGTGATAGCCTTCTACATTTGCCAAAGTCTGAAGAATTGTATAGAGGGTGAGGGGAGGGAAAAGAAAAGTGTGTTACAGAAGACTTGGGGTTATGAAGAATGAATGAAGTTTCAGTGTATGTAGAGTCAAGATATTGTACAGGTATGTAATATATGGCAGCAGTGACAGACTTCAGAAACAGAAGATTTAGAAGGGAAAGCAACACAAGAAGTACTTTTAGTTGCTTTTTAAATAAAAACAAAGGCTATATGGAAGTGAAGATTTATGAGGACACTTGTGGGCACTAGCAGTAGTGGAGAAGGGGCATCAAAGTTTCTCAGGATACTCAGGGATAAACAAATTTCACAAGTAGTCAGGTTAGTCGTATGGGTATGTTAAATAATATGGTAAATTTGGCTAAAACGTCATAGATAATGCTTTGGCCAATCTAGGTATATTGTTAGGGAAATAACAAGGCAAGTGCAGTAATCCTTCAGCTGTAGTTGAAACTAAAGGCTGCAGCAGTTTACTACTTATGAAGAATAATTCATGTTAGTCATATATTGCATGGCCACTTATCTGGGCTTCAGGCTTGCATTTTTCTTCAGCTTGATCTGAGGCAAGAACTTGAACAAGAGCTCCACTTCTCAAAATTAAATGCTGTAATGATTTCAGTCTTTCTTGCCATAGTGACCCCACTGTGTAATTCATTTTAAATTTGCAGGTAGAGAAGGAGGAAGAGACTCTACACCTTTGCACCTAGTCCACTTAGAAGGGGCAGGAGTATTCCTGTGAACACAGGTATTTAAGTGTTAAATTTCTTCACATCATTTTCAACCAGAAATCTTAAACTCAGCCACTCAAAGACTGTCTTTCTGGATGCCAGTCTCTGAGATTCCGATGTCGCCAGAGCAGCCCCAATTGCTTTCTGCACTAGAAAAGAGTTTTGCCCTCTACATCTATGTTCAAATGTAAACAAAAAATATGTTTTTATGGAAATGCCTTGTAGTTCCAGGATTGTTTCCGTCTGAGAACAAAGAAATGTATCTGCATCATGCTGGTAATGGTGCACTAAGCCCATCTATATGACTAGGTGCTTATTGACAGCTGTACTTAGGTGATATGTGCAGTGCTATGTTATGCCCAGTCAGTTAAGTCTATGCTGATAAGCAGAGAAATCATTAAAAAAGTCTATGACTATTTTACTCCATCAGTCTTCCAAAACAATTGAGGCAAGTAGTTTTGCAGACCCTTAGATAATATTTAAAAGACACCTTTCCCTTCTATTCTTTCTTATGTACTGTATGATGATTTTATGTTATATTCTCAGAGATCTCTCTTGATCAGATGTTAGCAAGCATGCTATGCCTCCAGAAAGCATATCAGGAAGACAAAGGGACCAAAATTCTTGGTTTTCCATGAATTTACTTACTGATATAGTAAGACCTCTTCTTCAGGATACGAGGTCTTATATGCCAGTCCACTAGGAAAACATTTTCAACAAGACAACTTATGTATTTTTAGTTTTTTAATAGTTATGTCAAAGAAAAGGACTGTCAGGAGATAAAGATAGACATAGGCAGAATGAAATGATTTGGTACAGCTCTAGAACCATTATTGTCTGAAACTGGTTTTCAAGCAAACACCATGTAATTAGGAGATGCACCTGCTCAGGACTTGGGCCATGGCTATTTTTTACATCCAGACTACAGAACAGAATGCCAGGACTTCTGGTTCACAATGTTGGCATAATACTCCTGAAGGGAACCAGAGCTTTTACATGTGGAAACAAGACACACTAAAATACCTTTTCGGAGATCAAGTTACTTTTCTAGATAGCCTTAAGTGATCTAAAAGAGCTTCTTTAAAGCAAAGAGTATTTATTTTCTCAAAGCTGCATAGCAAGTATAGCAAGTGGGTGAAGCAGGAAGAGCTGTATACTCTTACTCTTTGATTTTTTTTATTTGTATACTGTTGATAAGTTTCACTCAGCTGATGCACATAATTCATAGGCAAGGGTTATCACCAGCTCTTGTGGAATCAAATGCATAAGTCTTTTTCTGGCAGTTTTCTTCAACCGCTGATACCTCTAACATTTTTTAGAGACTTTAATAGATTGCAGTCCCCTTGGATCCCAGATTTGGGCTGGGAAGACAAAACCTGCTTAACTTTGTCTGGGTTCTCTTAATAGCCAGGTATAGGGAACACAGGTAGAGTTTCTAGTTCTCTATTGTTTCCACGAGGTTTCTTCATAATCTGTCTAATAACTTATTTTCTTCACTATTGTTGGTCTTTAAATATTCCCTAATTTTTTTCTTGGAACCACCCAGCCAGGCAGGATAAGATCAATAAAATAAAACCCAGAGCCACAGTTGGTATTCAAAAAAATAATGCAGATATTTCTCTCATTCTTTTCAGCAGCTGATGAATATTATTCATATGTTTTTCCAGTGGTTCAAAGGGGTAAAGCTGCATTGCTGTCAAAGTTGCTTCCATTTACAAGAGCAGTTAATTTTGCACAGCATAACGTAATGGAGGAAACAGCAGTGTTGGCACCAGAGCCTATGGAGCAGACTATATTGTATATGAGCAAGAGATGGAGGTCTTTGATAAGAGATGATGTAGGGGGGTGGCTTTAATGCTCCAATTCATTTTCTGTGTGAGGGGGAGGGATGGCCTATTGAAAGTTTCATTTTAGGCCAGTTAACTAATACTACCCCTTACTGATTCTCCAGCCATGCTCAATTAGAGAGACTCCTTTGTCCTGACACCAGTCAAGATTACTACAATTCATCAACTTTACCCTGAAGAGTGCTTTTATACCAGCTAGACCTTTCAGCTCTAGCTGTGAAATGCCTAGTCACGAGGTTGCCAGTAGATATTTTCCCTCATTCCTGTAAATAGTAGGCCGCTATAGGTATGTATCCAAAGCTAACTAATAATAGACAATCTAAATATGTAGCAAGTGTTACGTATTTGGAAATTAATTTAGAGTAGTTGTCAGCACATGTATTAAGCTGTACCAGGAGTGTAGAAATACATCAAATAGCAAAAGAAGATTATTTTAAAGATATTAACAACTTCAATGCAAGGAGTAGTTGAGCTTGTCAGATGAAAAAAGCTGCTATACCCTCAAAATAGCTTTACAACAGTTTGGACAAAGGCTCCAAAAAAACCTCTTTGGCTTCAGAGTCAGGAACAAGCAACCACAGACAACACAATATATCAGTTGTTGTAGCTGAAAGAAAGCCAGGCTTTGCCAGCACAGCCTGTAAACTTCAGAGGTCAAATCACAGTGATTCAAAACATTTGCATACACTGTTATGAAAACCAAATGTTTTCCCTTTAATTCAAAAGAACATGAAAATTAAACTAACAATAAAAATTTGAAAGAAAATTCTGGGGAATATGTTGACATGCCGCGAAAAATAAGGCTCCTCTACAACGCTAATTAAAGCATGAGTCATAGTAGAGAGCTATCTTATTGTAACCATTTGCAACTAGGGTGATATGCTAGCCTTCAGTCAGACCAATGATTATTGTCAAGATTTTAGCTATCTTTCATAAGTATAGCTGAGAAAACTGTTGGTCATCAGTCATAACCTGGTGTACAAAAGGCTTGAACCAACCTAAATAGTTCACATTTAGCACTTAGTACAACTGAGGGTATTTTTTTGCTGAAAGTGCACTTTAATATCAATAAGATTTTCACAGGTTGAATCAGCCCTGCTAGAGAAATAACATATAAAAATTCAAATTTTTAATCTCTTTACTTACTTTAAGAAAGTTAAATATAAGATTTTTTGTACTTTTATAGCTTCCTTTAAAAATATTTAATATGGATAGGAAATCAGAAATAAAAGCACTTTTGAGCTACAGGGCAAAGTACAGACATGATATGTAGAGAACGTGTTATACCATCTGACTAAAAGTGTGGTAGCAGGAATAAAATGGATATAGCATTTTCTTTTTTCAGGTAGGGATTAAATTATGTGAAAAGCTGGAACAAGTAATGAATATCAATTGCAGGATAAAAAAAATTTCAAAATTCAAAATTGTTTTTACTAAAGTCAGTGTGACCTTTGTGTTGATTTACAAAGAAGCACAAAAAATCCTACAGTTAGCACATTAGTAAATATTACAAAAAATCATAATGCTAAGCCAAAGCTAACTGAAAAATAAAGTAATTCTAAAAGTCAAGCTCTGTACTTTAAGCAATTATAGAGTATATGTGGCTATTCTGTTTAGTAAGTCTGTTTTGGTCCTGTTTCTACTCACTGCAGATAGAAACAACCAGGAAAGTTATTTAAGAAAAAGGTGAACACAAAAACGGGTAACGGCAGGAGCAGTGAAATTGAGCAAGTAAGGTCCTGGGACACTTAGTTCCTGCTGCCCCACTCTAGGCTGATCACAGTCCCAATCCTGTAAACAAAAATCCCACCTTTTAAATGCCGTCTTTGGCAAATTTTGGATTTCAGTGGGCAAATGAGTTAATATTTTTGATGGATTCTGGTATACAAAAATACAGACCCTTTATTTCTTGGAAATAAAAGGGGAAATTATTGAAATCACAATACTTTTCACCTCCATTTCAAATTTTGTCTGGAACCAGAAATATCTGCACAGGGCTTAAGCAAAAAACATAAAGAATATACCTCACTTTTCAAGAAGCTCTGCTTTTCACTGCCAGCTCTCTCCCCTGCCATATTTTTGTCACAACTCATTCAGAGTGGCTTTCCTCTGAGCTGAAGGTGGAGGAGAGTCAGAATTAGGTCACAGACATACAGACTCACACATGTATCTATACAAAAGTCTCTGTACTTATGAAAAGTTTGGGACAAATCCAATCTCAGGTGTCAGTGAGTCAATTAACCTTCAAATCCTGCATTTCTTAGACATTCAGGTGCTAGTATGTATTGCCTCTTACGTACTGCATTACTAACAAAGACATACAATTCTTATCTGATACTCCATATGTCTGTTCTGCCTCAAAAATAGCAATTCAAAATAATTAAAAATGGTAGAAATTCAATTATCCTATACGGTGTGTATTTTAGAGAGAAAAGTGTTCATTTGATGTGTTTTATTTAATTTACTTTAATAACACACCAAGATCCAAGGGAAAACCAGAATTTTGCACATAGTGCTCTGGAAACTGGAATGTTTCTAACGTACTAGATATGATTTCTGAACTGAAGAGAATTTTCTGAGTGTCATTACTGTTTCTGCCTTCTCAGCAATCATAGAAGCTCACATCTATCATTTCCTTTGTTCTGTGAGAGACAGACTTCTTCCAAGGAGGAAAAAAAAAAAGAAAAGAAAGAATGGAAAAGCACTGGAAATATTTACTGTGATGCAATGGAAAAAAAAAATTAAAGATGCAGTCAAAATACTCCCTGCACTTTATATTTTAGAGTTTTAAATATAAATGGGTAGTTACACTATATATACATATATATGAAATATACTGGAGATATTATTATTTTCTATATTTAAGCTATCCGTTATGTTAAAATAATTGTATAACATAATTTATTCTATGTTATTGTTCTGATCTATAATTTCAAAGTCTATGTATATAGATGAAGTATTTGAGATGATAGCAAAATCTTCTCCTGTGTTTTCATTTACACTTATCCATTTATACAGTTATTCAAATTAATCATCTTAAATGGAATGTATATTAGCTGTTTTGCAGGCCCTTTTCCTGAAGCTTTTAGCGTACCACTGATTTTTTTATCAGAATTTCTTTGGGATGAGCCAAATTTCTTTAACGTGACGTATCACATCGGATGTATGCAAAGGGGATGTAGATTCTTCAAGAGATTGTCAATTAGAAAATTAGACTAAAAATTCAATCCTAACTGAATATTTTGTAATGAACTGGCAGCAGGGAAAAATACTCTCTGTATTTTTATTCTTTTAATGCTTTTGACAGCATTTGGGATAGTCAGCTGCACTGTTTTGTTGCACTTGTTGCACGGTGATGCCATCCTCTTGTGCCACTCTGCGGCAAAGCAGGTATCTCACCTGCACATGGCCCTTCTCACCCCCTAACTACTGTGTCTGCAGATAAGGTATACTGGTGTACAAATTTGGGACAAAAAGGCGTTTTGTTTTCCTGAAGCATTTGCAATGGGATGGAAGAGCACTCTGGGAACTCTCAACACATTTCTTCACTTTCCAGATGACTGTAGATTCTCTTTCTTCCCATCTATGGTTTACTTATTCAGCTAGGTGATGCACAGTAATAAACAGAGCCTACCCCTGGCCGCTGGTTGCACTGAGGGTGCTGTCCACCCTGGGGTTTCAGGTCTGCTGACCCTTAACTCCTCAGCACGATGAGATGGAGATTGCTTCAGTCTTCCTAAATCCCTGCAGCATGAAAGGATTAGGCATACTAAAGTACTACACTGAGTATGACCTTATGAATTTGTTTTTTCAGAATCTTATTAAACTAATTCAGAAATATTCTCAAAAGGCAGTGAATGACTTCATTTTTTGACTTATTTAACCACTGATAAAAAGAAGGGGGAAGACGAGTACCAAATTATTTCTGCAAAAGTGTACTCAATAATATTAATAATGTAAAGACATGATCTTATTAATGCAACTCTTCTATCCATGCTTTAAAAAGTTTTAAGAAGTATACTATAAAATGAGAGCAGATCCATCCTGATTTTTTTCCTAAAATCATTCTGTATTTTAGGAAGTAATGCACCACTGTTTCTTAGGTGTCAGTACCAGCTGCTAAATATGCCTTTTCCTTTTTTTAATACTAAGTATCTTCAGGTCGTTCTTAAAGATATAGTTCTCCTTGTCCCACGAATACATGTTTCATGGATAGAATAACCATTGACGTTCCCTGTCACAGCTGACCACAAATCACTCCTAAAATTATTCTTCCTCAGACTTTTTTGCAGGTTAAATCTCTGTTGTGACACAGGTGAGTAACCACAGCTACTGGGTATATGTTGAAGTCAAGTAATTAACTTTTATTACAAATACTAATAAGGTGCAGGAATGCAGGTGGCTTTTGCACCTCCCCCCCCCCCAATTAAAACCATAATTTCTAAAAAACCATCCATTAAGAACTTTTTCTAACACATTACCCCTCTTTTCAGTTTGCCATAATCATACCTTCTGTATGAAAAAAAGCGCTAACATTAACACTGAGATGAAGTGGATCAGCTCTGAGTCATGATAAACCTGTGTGCTGCTGTCTGAATTGTTACCCTTCAGCCCTGTGAATCTTTTGAGAGACACACTGAGGCTAGAATGAGATTGTCTACCTGAAATTATCTATCTTGAGATTCAGTGACTGCAAAAAGCAAGTGAAAATCTTTATGAATACTTTCTTCGGGAAAAAGAAGTATGGTGAACAGGACTGAAAGAACAAGCCATGGCCTTTCAATGTGATATATAGATCCATTATAACCTACAGGAACAGCCACTGGTAGCAGCAAAACTCCAGGCAGATTTAAGTAACTGGGCTGCACCAGCAACATTTTCAACCAAGCAAAGGAGTTGTCTAGCAAACTAGCTCTTGGCTTTCTGCTTTTGTTCTGTGCCCTTTTCAGCATCTCCTTCTTTGCATTTTCTGCAAAGCCAGAATGTAGCCCTTCCTTCTTTTCAACTCACCTGTCATCTGTACAGTTTTGTGATGGACTAGATAACCCACAATGCAGTCATACACTGTTCCTTTCTCACACATTTAGTTTTAATGGTGTTACCCGCTGTGTTCCTTTGTCTGGTTCATCTTAAAATGTGAAATGAGTCTGCCTCTCTGAACAATGCAAATTGTAAAATGCTCAGTTATTTTGTAATTGGTATTTTATTAACTTCTACATCCCTCTCACCCTGAAAGCCCAGCCCTGTCTTTGGGGTCGCTTCACCATTTGCATTGCATAAAGCCCCATTTTGAATTTGGTGTAAAGCTGTGCCACTTGTGCACATATAGTTTTCCATCCCATTCACTGCTGGCTGCTTACTACAGCTTTCAGCACACTAAGAAAACATTTAGAAGGACATGAACTTAGTGCATTTTCTGAGCCATGGAAGACAGGACTAGATGTTTACTGTGCTCCTTTAGGGTGAATACATGGGGCGAAGCTCTAAGTCTCTCTTCTGATGCCAGACATTATGTTTTATATACTATTTATTTTTTAGCCCCCTATTTGTGCTCAGAACTCCATTGTGATCTGGGTGTGGTACAAAGGAGATTCAGTCTTTTCCTACTTTTCTGTTCCCCAGCTCCCACACTTTCCCTTCTCCTTAGCCATCAGGCAATGAATATTCTCTGGCAGGGTACTTTAAATATATTATTGCTTCTGGGCTTTTTGCTGATTGGAAGGAGTTGTATAGTAAAAAGGTGCAGAGATGTTTGTGTGATAAATGGGAAGATATAGACTGGGATGCTTGGCAGGGCAGAAAAAATACTGTTGTGCAGTCAAGATGGAAGTGAAAGGAGGGGAGGGAGACATGAGCTGTTAAAGTGAGTGGCAGCCACCTACAAACCTAATCCAAATAAAAAGCCTAGGAGATGAGGGGGAATAATGGGAGGTCCCCCTCCAGTGTGCACCATCACAGAAGGATGAAACAGAATAGCAGTCCTTGCTCAGGCTGTACAAGCCTCTGCTGCAGATTCCCTCCTCAGTGGGAGCAGGCCTGGGAGGGGACCAGGACACCTCGCTGTTCCCTTTGCCCTGCACAGCAGATCTGGCTGGGGGTAGGCAGGAGCAACACTCCGCAGCCTCAAAGGCTGGAGCAGTCAATGCTCTTCTCCACACGCTGCCGCAGAGCTTCAGGAGACTCTGTGCCTGCCTGAGGCACCATGCCTCCTGGAGCTCCTGCTGAGCAGTGCAGCTCTGCATCCCAATGCAAGCCTGTGAATATGATATACGACCCAGCCCTGAGTAGAGGGAAGGAGGCTGGTTGCCACATTATTATGCATCCTCCTTAAGACTCCAGGGGAGGCACTGTGTTCAGTTGTACTTCTACTGGATGAAAACTGAAAGTATCTGTAAATGATTAAAATGGTAGGAGAGAAACAATC
This sequence comes from Phalacrocorax aristotelis, assembly GCF_949628215.1. Taxonomy (NCBI): domain Eukaryota; kingdom Metazoa; phylum Chordata; class Aves; order Suliformes; family Phalacrocoracidae; genus Phalacrocorax; species Phalacrocorax aristotelis. The sequence goes on along the minus strand of NC_134277.1, from coordinate 134,443,563 downwards.
ATAAATATTCATCGTCTATCACTACCGATTTATTTTCCTAATGCTGTTGTTCCTCATAGGACCAGATCTGGTTCGTTTTGGCTTCAATAGCACATGTACAGCACACTGGAATTTAGCAATAATTATGTTTGCATAAATTTAAAACATCACACAGTTAAATTAAAGGGAACTATAGGTATGACCTTTGTGGCATGCTGTCAGATTTTTTACATCGTCTCCCAAATGTAATAAACAAGTGTACATGATATTTAGAAAGTTCCATACTTTTCACACACACCTTTACAAGTAGCACTAAGTGAATATGTTGCTTTAAGAATTAATGTAACAGCTTGACCTGTTCCTGAAATTCCAAGCACTGCCTAATTATTATTTTAATGCTATTTCAGCAAGATAGGTCTTTATTTCTCTATGCAAATGAAAGGAGCTGTATTTATCACTCTTATATATCCAGCATGATTTCAGCTTAAATTATTTTATTGGAACATACAAGACTCTATTTAAGAGTGAAATGAATAGAGATATACTCAACGTACATGAAATTCAGAGAAAAACAGTGTAATGTGCAAGCAGGTCTTGAGGAAATCTATTGTACATCTGATATTACTGCTTTCTTTAAAAATCTCCTTTAGTTTGCAGTCAAATCCTCTTTTCGGGTCTGTTTTGATGTAATATTTTGCAGAGAAACAACTCATCATACAATCTATATAACAATAAGTAGAAAAGGGTTGTAGTTTTTCATACAACAAACCAAACACTGTCCTTTTATTTACTAAACTAGATGAGTTTTCTAAAACACAGAGATTTTTTTTAATAGTTATGTGGCTCAGATCCAGCAGACAAACCTGTTTTACTGATGGGGTCTCTACTTATCCAGTGTTTCTGTCATCAGCCTGACCTTGCAGCTTTCTACAGTGCCATTATACCCTAGGTGCTGGCTTATTTTCATACAGCAGCCCCCAACTACTTGATCCCACTTCATCTACTTCACGGACACAGACATTTGTTGGGCTTATTAGCTCAGCAGGAGCCTTATCATATTTTGTATCTGAGGCTGTTGGAGATGTCAAGAGATGGAAATGCTGTGTAGCTTTTTATCCTCCCTTCTTGCACTTTCTCTGAGAGCCCAACAGTGCATTTGGATTCAATGCTCTCCTGCCACTAGCTGCTGAGATCTCTTTAAATATGTCTAGCTTTGCCATCTGTACCAATAACACTGCAAAGGCTTAGCCATGATTAGGCTGTCAAGATTTATTAAGTTAAAAAGTATCAAAGTTTCTTGCTGCAACCCCAGACCTTTTAAGAGTCCACCTTCTTTAGAAACCCTTCCCCCTCCTGACTAACACTACAGTCAATGTGCTTCGCTTGACCTTGACCAACATATGCACCCGGGGAACACTAATGAATTTGGGCCAATTCATCTTGGAACTCCAAATTTAATCAAGCTGACATGCCAGGGAAAGCAGACTGTAATTAACTCCTAGCATTTTAGGTAATCTGTAAATTTCATAAACTTAGCTCAATCTGTTTTTGTGGTATTAAGCATTTTTTTGTGGATTTGTTTAACGGACTACAATTGTTAAAATAATACGATAATAACAATTAAAAAGTAAGTGTTTTCTCATAACATTAAATCCCTTTAAAAACTGCTATTTATCCCGGAGAATAGGATGTCACCAAACAATGTATGCACAGCAGCCCGCCTAGGAAAACCAAGCGAATCCAGTGTTATCATTTCGTTTTGAAAATGAGCCATGCACTCAGTTTGTGATGTGTGTGTTATGAAAATGTACAATCAATCAAAAAAAAAAAAATCCCCTGTTCAGTGTTATCTTTCAATTGGTTTAATTTTGATGAAGAAGAGATAGGAGCATTAAAAACTAGCCCATAGGGCTCCTGTTTTGTTCTGCTTCATTTTATTATTATTTGTATAATGGTAGCACTCAGAGGTCCTGGTCAGGATCAAGGTCCCACTGTGTGAAGTGCTGTATGAATGCAAGGTTCTAGCCCTGAGGGGGAAAAAGGAAATACAGTAAAATCCTGATTAAAATAAAAAAAAAAAAGAAAGAAAGAAAAGAAAAATATCACACCCCACCACCCTAAACCAGGCTGCTCTGAGACTGCTACTCAAATCTCCAGGCTGAAGTAGTTCCTCCCACTATTTTTTTCTTCTTTTCATATCTGCATGGAGCATCAACAGCACGCCTAAGCCCTAGCCTCTCCTCAGTGGTCCTGGCAGGTGAGAGATTCTGGGTGGCAATGAATAGAAAAGAAGAACAGTGTCAGAGCTCAAGAAACCAAATTATTATATACTGGTATAAAAGAAAAAACCCTAACTATTAAAGACTGAAACCATGGCTACATTTACAGCATATGACCTCAGCAATTATAAACCTTTGATATTTTTTATGTAGGAGTTAATATGAGAATCAGGGCCATGCCAAAGATTGAAACATATACATATATAGTATTGTACGCATATATTCATTGCAGACACTGTTAAAGGAAAACAATCAAATAACACCAGATATTGCTTCAATCAAATAAATGTTATGTATTTAACAGCAGAGGCAGAGAAGAGCAGAGCCATTAATTTGAGCTCACTTCTTGAATATGGGTTTTGTAAAAACTCCACAGTTTGGAGTTCTGCTCTGTTGTTTGTAACCCAAAAATTAATGGATGAAGTATTTTAAGGCAGACAGCAGTACACAGAACCACAGTGAACAAAAAAGTGTACCCAGTCCTGTCGATCTTTGTACTGTTCCTTTTCAAAGAGATGAATGAACAGTATTTTGCTGATAGCTAATTATTGATAACGAATTCTTCAATTTTGCAGTGTGTACATATTTAAATGAATACATACACGTGTTAAACGAAAACAAACACATGTACGGTGAGTGACAAAAGAAAGCATGTGACTTAACCTTTCCACACTGATTCTGGTGGCTGTGGCCTGAAAGGAAAAACAAGGTCTGAGTTCAAGCATAATACCCAAACACATACACACACATACTGTATTTTCACACCCAACCATCATATACAGCAATATATATGTATATTCTATAGGATGAGATTTTTGACTCTATTCCAAATCGTTTATGTCACTTTAGATGGACTAATCAGTCATGCCGTGCCTTTCATGAAAATTTTCCTCATAGTGAAGAAACCACAGAGTAACATGATCATAGAAGTTCCTTTACCATCCTCAGTCCTGTGGTCAGTACAGTCTTTGGTCTCTAAATGCACTGGACTAAGGGGAATAAAAGCAATTCAAGGCTTCCTTCCTTCACTAGGCTGGAAAAGCTAGGCATAAATTGCTTGTTCTCTTTGTTGGTATATGAATATATATGCGCACGGGTCTCCGTCACAAAAACAAATATGCATTTTTGCATTTTTGTGCAAACTCAGAGAGCTGAAAAATGAATCTTACCTGCCTTCAGTCTATAAAAAAAAAAAAAAAATCTATGCAGACCCTTTCCTTAATGTATTGAGTACCCAGGACTTTGTTTTGAAAAATGCACAAACACAATTCAAATACTCAATAAAAAAAGGTAGAGTCTACATCGACATGACCAATAATGTGCTGTATACTTTAAGAGATTCAAAAAATGTCTTCACATATGCTATTACAATTTATTAAGCAAATTCCTGACCCTAATAGCTAGTAAAAGCTAGCAAAGTGCAACTGGTTACTTTAATGACCGGAACATAAATGCTGATTCACAGAAAGTAATCTCCTAGCAATCATAATGTGCAATAGATCTGTCAAGACACTAAACACTTGACTGGAGTGATCTCACCTATGAATGCTCTCTAAAATCCTTTTCTTGACTGGTCAAAGAGAACGTGGTGGTGCAAAGACTTACTTCAACATACTGGAGCCTTCATCATCAGGCTACATGCAGGAATAGACGATGCAGACTACTTGGGTGGTGGTGATGGGTGGCCTCCAGTGATTGGGTGCTGTAGAATACCCAAGGTGGTGTAGAACCATTTTTAAGTAGATCTCAGTGAATTGTGAGATAGCTGGCCGTCTAGAGGTTAGGTATATGAAGGCCTTCAAGGATTTATCTCACCCCTCCTTTTCAGAGACAACGGAATTTGTGGAGATAATTGGAATATCACAATAGCGGCTCCACGACCTCGATCTTCGCCTCCTATAATCAATGTTATCACCCAAAAGAGGGAGCATAAAATTAGGGGAAAAAAAATTTAAATTGATGCAGAGACCTGAGTAGCTAAAAGGCCACTGGTAGCTGAACAAGACACTCAAAATTTTTAAAGCAACCTCCTAAAGGGAAAAGTGAGTTAATGCAAAACACTGAAAGGAGCAATCGGTAATGTTGACTGTACCTTCAACAGAGCATATCCCCCCACTGGCTGATAATGGAGAACAATCTTGAGGCTGTATTAGATTCACTGATAGTCCTGACTACAGAGATAATTGTGGTAAGAAATGGTTGCACTTCCACTTTCCCAGGAGACTGTGCCCATTCCTGTCAAAAGAAGATCTGGAAACTGTGATTCATGCTTTTATCATCTCCATGTTGCTAACTAAGGCTAAGGGCTCCACAGAAGTTTCATCTTGTGCAACACTCAGCAGCCCACCTCTTAAGCAGGAAAACCTGCCAAGAGATCATAATGGAAATCTGCACACTCTAATGGATTTCTGCATTCATTATCCAGATACAAATCAACTTCCTGGTCCTTATATTTAAGACCTTAACATTTTAGATACTGGCTTCTATCCAAGATCCGCCAATGCAACTGTGCTTATGAAAATACTAAAGTGTATGGAACTCATGTTCAACTGCTCGGAAGTGTTTCCTATATTAGGTTCCTGACTGTGGAAGGAAAACTTACCATGCTTCAAGATGTAATGCAAATCACACCTTCTCATGACCAAATCTTCCCATAACAGTGCAGGAGTGACAAGGAGCGAAGGAAAAAGGAATGAGAAGTAAAGTGGGAAGAAAAAGAGGAGGAAAAAGTATATGTCTCCAAAGCCTGTTCAACTTAAGCATAGCTATGGGTAGAATCTTTCTATAGACATCCATAATTTACGTTTGAGCATGAGAGTTATGGACATATTATATGCATTGATGGAATTAGTGACACTTGAAAAATTTCTGCCCAAGAAGCTTACAATCTGAGGGGCCTTTTATGATATGCTGAACAGGAGCAAAAGGAAAGAGGGAGATGAGTTGGGATGGAGATAAAACTTACACAATTGCAACAAAAATAAGGTGTCACTTATTTGTGTACCAATACACCCACATACTCAACTCCTTTTTTGGCTACTGAAAGCTGATTTCCCAAATGTTTCCTTTCAAGGAAAGAAGTGGAAGAAGAATGAGGAAAAGAGAACAGTATATTAGCTAACAAGAGTTAGAACCTTAATTTTAGTGTTTTTACATGTATTTTTGTTGCAGCATTAAGTTGCATACATTTTGAGCATAGTTAGGAACACCTGATCACAGGATCCACATTTTGCCTAGTTCTAAGAATGTACTATGAATATCTGCTACTGCAGTTAAAGCTTACTTTGGTGTTTTGGTAATATTTAGAGGAAAATGCGCATTGAAGCAAACAGGCATTCCTAGGTCTAAATTCCAGCATAAATAATTATTATGAATCAAAACTATTTTATTTTGATTTCAAGATAATATATTTTCCAAGCACACAGAAACAATGTCCTAGTGTTCAGAAAACAGGGAGGATGCATCAAGATCCAAAATCATCAAATTTTAATCAGGATCAGTGTTCCCCCAATTTGAGATCTTATTTTGTGCAAAGTAAAGAACTTTGAAACCGAGGACTTGGAAAATATTAATTTTCTTGCATTATAACAGTATGGTAGGCTTGGCAACTGGCTGGTTTCCAGCCTGTCTGCCTAGTTCTATTCTAGCTCATCCCAGCTCTGTCAGAGCTACTAAGCACGGACACATTTGTCAGTGCATAAGCAGCAGTCACTAGTCTGAAGTGGTCATTAAAAATATTCTGTGGTGGAATCTCTACACAAACTAGCAGGCGCTTTCTGTCCATCAGGGGATGTGGCTTTCTCCACGCTACTCTGCATCTGAGTTTCACAAACACAGAGGCTCAGGGATGAGGCTCCAGTGGAATCATAGAACATTTGTTAGTCTGTCATTACCACCAACCTGGTTGTTAGTGGGGTGGGGATCTCCATCTACTTTCTGGCACTAGCCCTAAGACTGCTGACAGATTTATGTGAAGCGAAGCACATACAAACTTCTAGCTTCTGCCCAATGTGGGGAAGATCTTAATATTTTTCCTACAGCTGGACAACTCTGAAGTGCCGCTAATACTATCACATTAAGTGACTCCAATATTGTAAAGCTGAGAATAGATAAAATGGATAAATGTTTTTGGAAATTCATCCAAATGCTCTTACAAGTTATTTGTGTAGTGCAAACAGTAGGTTAGGCTATTAAGGCAGGGAAGAAGCCATAGTATTTTTCTCTAAGACCTTATAACCCAAGCAGCATACAAAGAAAGGACTCAGTCTTGGTCAGTGCTGAGCTCATACATACTACAGTGATAGGTACTATATAACAGCCTAGGTTAGATTCCTAGATCATCCTAAATTTACTCGGCGAAGGTGAGAGAAGGTTAGTGTTGGATCATGTTTGATGGAAGGCATAAGTCAAAGCCCAACTGTTAAGAGGTGCAAGAGTTCAGAACAGCAAATCTAAGAATAAAAAGTTTTTTCAGCCAGTACAGGATGCTGTTGCTGAAAGGAGTAGAGAGTCCTAGATTTCATTAATTAGGTGTAAGCCAGCAAGAGTGATGCTTCTGTGCATTTTTCTTGCTTTTGATTGCTGTTTAAGAATCACTGCTCCCACGGTATCGTGCTAACTCCACTGAATTTGGGATTAGCTGGGGCAATAGCTAGGGACATAGTCTCAGGCTTATGTATAAAGGAATGTCTCTCAGGTCCTGCTTTAGGCTTTACCACCATTTGGCTGCGGTTGTCCCGATGGAGAAGGTAAATGCTAGTAAGCATTAATATGAATTTTTAACACTCTGGCTACACTGCACAGGGACAACTTTTAGTAGAAAGTTGAGTGAGTAGCACTAAACGTTATATACTAGGAATATCCATACAAAAAGGTATTTAGACAGGAATGAAGATGGAGTACTTTCCTTAATGAACTTACTAACTGAAAAGCATATAAACAAAGACCCCAGTCCTGTAGTTAGTCCTCTGTTAATTCACACCCTTGCTTACTGCATACTAACCTCTTATATAGACAAGCAGAATTTAAGCCTTGCAAAACTGTGCATGGTTAAAGTGATCTCATATATCCTTTCTAATGGGACATCGTGCAGGTAGTGTTGTTGGTAGCGAAACTGTTAGGCTTTGGAGGGTTCCACCTTACGTCGCTGCTGTTTACAGGTGGAACAGTAACATTTGATAAACTTGCACTGAGTGTACCAGTGGTTCTGCTGCTATGAATGGCAATGGGAAGACTGGGAGACAGGAGTCATGGAAATACAGTTTGCTCATGGCATCTCCTCATTGCTTAAGAGTCCTTCCAGGAGCTGGGTGCTTCCTTAACTGTTGGCGCTGCCCTCCTCAGCACACCAGCTAGCCTTCTTGGCTCCTATCATTAGGCATTATTTGTTGATATTTTTCGGGGGGGTGAGGGGGGTGGGAGTGGCAGCAGCTAGGAATACTCAGGCACGTCAGAGGGGCCCCAGACGGAATGCTTTCCTTGCCTTTTCTAGAGCTGCTGGGCCTCATAAGATGGCATGCACTGCAACGTCATTTAGAGGCTTAGAAAAATCTGCCTGGCCCATAAAACATTACCAGCTCAGAATTTCCTAGGTGTATCCAGTACAAGAGGTTCAAAATTTATATTTCATAATTCACCAAACACATGAGCAATTTCTGGAATTGAGCAGTTCTGTTCAGTCCTTTACTCTTTATAAATTTATGAGTGGGTTTGTGGCCTGTCACTAATAGGTCTCTAAATTAATAAGCTGATGTGTATAGCAACTCTCTCTAGGGCAAGCTTCCTTCAAGTTTAGAGTCTAGCCACCTGCCTTATGTCATACTGTGGATTCGTCCTTAGTGAAGGGCTGAATTTTCAGCCTGCCTTTCTTACTGTGGTAGTTTACAATAAGTCAGCTTCTCATTCCATGTCATCAGTTAATATTAAATGTGGAAAAAAATAATAATCACTGTCATCTAGCATTGAACAAGAAGATTAATCTTTTAATGGAATTCTGGAAAGATGGGAAGAAAGAATGGAGCTTTTTTGCTTTACAGGGTCTTTACAAGCAGGGCAAAGACACCATCATTTCATGGCGTACAAGCTGTGGTTGAAGTCTGTAAACTCCATAGTTGCCCAGTGCTGAGTCAGGAGTCTTGGATGTCCATGTGCGCATACAAAGCTGTGCACTTGCTCACCACCTCAGTATGACCAACTTAACAACACACTAGCAGAAGGACAGCAGATTGCATTCCCCATGCCACAGCTGGACCCATAGAATAACGCTGTGGCTGCCCAGAGATTGCAGCTTTTCTAGGCACAAGAGATAGGAGGTGTACCCTGTGGAAAGAGGCTAGCCCAGGCTAGTCTTTGTACTATTCTCATCTCTTCCTGCCAGTCCAAGACATTTCTAGGAGCCTGTGGTCAAAGCAATGACTAATCTCACTATGATAACAAGTGATGAAGAACCAGGAATTATATAGTTAGCTCATTGTGTAGATGTGCTTCTTACCTCCCAATGAGCTTTGTGATCCTTGTCTGGAAACAGGTAAATTTCCCACTCCTCACACCTCCACATGTGCCAAAACTGATCTGTGAAACGTTGTGAGGTGGTACACATTTGTCTTATCTGCACTGGAAGGTTTAGGTATTCTGGGTTTAACTGGGCCTATGACGAGAACAGCAAGTGACTAGATATAGTCACAAAAGTATATCAGGCTATTAGTTATTTAAAAATGGTCAAAAAGATAAAAAATCAATTTGGGGGAGGAGGGTTGTGGACAGAAATAATGGAGTAAGCGCTGCAATACACCCATCTTCTCTGCATTTAACTGTTCAGTCACCACATCTCTCGAAGGAAAGCACACTTTAAATGAGACCTTCAGCTGGCATAAATCAGGAAGCATCTCTGAAATCAGTGGTTTCAAATGTGTGCATCAGCTAAGCACTGTGTTGCAGAGTTTTCATCATTTCTTGAAGACCAAATGAGTATGATCGTTGCATATTATACAAACGTTATTTAGTAGGCAAAGGCTAGCTCTCTTGCTAAACAGGAACCTATTTATGGAGGAAATGTGTTCATATATAGAAGTAAAGTGCCTGTGTTCTGATTAAATAAAAAGAAAGGCACAAAAATAACGGAAAATAATATTTCTGTAAAGCATAAAAGTAAGCCCAAGCTTTTTAACAATTTCTATAGGCATTCTATAAAACAGAACAGCTATATATGTGTGAGAGAGAGGTGGAGGGGGAGAGAGAAAGGAACACAGACTGAGAGACAGGAGGAGAAAAATGTTTAGGATGCATGCTGCAAAAAAGTATTTTGGACAGGAGTAAAAATAAAGATCAGAGCTCAAATTAAACTGCCACACAGTCTCTCATACATGATCCACTCATTATATATTTATTGTTTCTTGACTATTGAAAAATGATCATTATCACCGCTATTTTCTCCTGACTTTCAAAAAGAAAAAAACCAAACCATGTTATCTTTTGCAGTATCTCAGTAGGCTAGGTTATATACTGTACGTAGTTAAACAAACAACGATGAAACATTCATACAGACTGCTCTCATTTCCCAGCTTCTCATTTTTACACAGAGCAGTTAGGTGTGCCAGAATAGTTTTCTTTTCTCCTTTGGCAAGAGGGTAAGCAAACAGTCATTTCAGAAACTGGTGCCAGTGCCACCTATGAGTCAGCATGATGTATTTAATGCTCCATTTGTTAGAGGCTAAGTACATTACCCCTACAGTGCCCTAACCTCTAATGGCTCAGTGCCAAGCAGCCCAAGTCTGGTCCTGAACCTGAATTACCACCCCACATTTTGCTGCGGTGTCAGTTCTCTCTAATACATACATTAGATCTAGGCATCACAGTGCATCATTTTAGCATTAGAATCTGGTATTATGAAATGTATCTTTTTCAGAATATTTCTAATTTCCCTGTAATGCATCAAAAATGGGAATGAAAAATTAGACATGAATTTGAGGTGCAAAAATGTTATGTTTTCATCATTTTGTACTAAAGCTGGAGTAAAAATATAGGTGTTTGTAATATGGTGCACAAATCTGACATATAGCTCTTGATGTTCAGGGTTAAATTTAAATCTACATTGCCTGGTTACCAATCTCCGCAGTTGCACCCAGGCAGGACTAGGAAAGATTGATGATTGTGATTGTGAGATTAATCCTGTAATGTTTACAAGACTCCTGAGCTGAAACCTGGTTGGTCATATCATGCTATCCAGAGAAGGCCGCTTGGCTTGCCAGGGTAATTTCTTCTGATGCAGTAAATAACTAGGCATAATGAAAATACTCTGATGTATTCTACTGCCTGATTGATGCTCTGCATGCGATACGGCAAAGCAGTGCTCTTCCTATCACAAATTTACATATACAAACCAGCAGAAGAAGCATGATAATGTCAGCATCCTCCAGAAGCCCTAGGATGCTACACAATTTTATAGCAGTTATGAATTACTGTTGACCTTTCTGGCCTCTTATACCAGTATGCTAGACTCAAGCATATTGAAAGTCATCAGTCTGAAGCAGTCATTCTTTACATAATTATGGCTATTTGTGTGTGGGAGGATAGTGTTTCTTTTATTGTTAAAAATTAGCATTAAAGACTATCACTGCTGTGATTCAATGCCCAATCTGTTTTAAGCATATATTTTAATAGAAACAGAGAAAAGGATGATTTGAATTCTGCAAACTATTTTTATAATCCAAACAATACCAAAACATGGACTTTTACAATTTAGTACTTAATGAAGGAGCATAACTGGTGTCTTGGTTTCAACAGAGATTTTTGTGGTGTTTCATTTGTTTTTTTGGGGGGTTTGTGGTTTTTTTTTTTTTTTTTTTAAAGCAGGCTAAAATGTCTTAGCACTTATCACTATCATTTAAACTAAATTTCTTGTTGGATTTTGCAAGTCTAAAATTAACAGGAAATAGTAGTGGTATAAAAGTCTTTCAAGTACAAATATAGATTAAATCTTTGAAATCATGTAGATGCATTAGTTAAAGGAGCTTCCATATTTCATACTAAATATTTGAATAATCAGGCTTTCAGAACATCACTAAAACACAGCTCCTTATTATCATTTGCATTTTAATGTCCTTAAAATTATTACACTAAGGGAAATGTTTTTGATACATTACAGCATTTGCTCTAAATGTGTGATTATGTTAATGGGTTTTCAATCAGGATCCTAGCCTGACACCATAGGAAAATTTATGCAAAGTTCATACCCTGTCAGGGCCTTTAATCAGGACCATTTATTAGACCCCTGCCTTCTTTGATGGTTGCTGCTCCCTTTATTAAATATACTGACTTGGCCATCTGAAGAAAAGGACAATAAAAGGTTACTGGGGATGAAAGCATGAATGCTATTTGCTCATGTTTCCTTTACAGACACTTCTTAAATAATTAAGGAAGGGCTTTCTTTGGCCTTTTAGGCTTTTGAAGTGCATATCAAACATAACACTTAGTTCTTGTTTTTATGGAATGTTTAATGCACAGATTTAGGTTTAAGCACAAGTAAACTAACTTAGAGGTTGCTAACAGAATTAATTTAAATTTTCACAAAAATCATAGCAGTCACATATGTCTACTGACTAGTCGAGCTATATTAAACTGAGGCAATTAAACTTATTGTAATTTAGAAGAGATATTGAAAACAATGGCTCCCCCCCCCCCCCCTTCTTTTTTCCTTACAGTGGTCATTTTTCTAGCTTCTTTCTAGGTAAACCTTAGCACAGCAAAGGCTTCGCTGAATCTGATAAAACACCTTTCAATGTAAGAACAGTTTCCTAGAGTCTGCAATGTGTATGTTAGTTACTTTATAAAATTAGTTAATACACTGCTTAAGAATTTATAGGAGGGTTGAAACTGGCATGAGTGACACTATTTTTTCCCCTGGATCACATGCAGAGAAAAACACAACAAACAGCGGATCTAACTAAGTAGTATTGACAACCTGGGGTTTGGATACAAATTCAATATGAGAAAACAGACTCACTTCAATGAAATACAAATAAACAACGAATTCTGTTTTAACATGTCTAAATAGGTAGTAGGTGACTGACAGGCTTGGGTCTCATAGGAAAGCCATTAGTAGAGCATTTGATAGGAAAACGTTTGATTTGAATGCAAGTTGCGTTTCCCCTCAGGGGGTGATCTGAGTGGTATACTGGGGATTCACAGGCGCCCTTTTCAGTAGAAAATGCCTGCTGGGCTGTATCTTGGTAAATGAAATTTGTAGGATCCCCTAATACTAACAAGTATGTAACTATATCATCTATTTAGAAGGCATGCTAATTATATTGGTTCACTGATGTTCATTTTCTCATTCTGCAAAAATATATTAAAAAGTTTTAATAATGAGCACCTGGGTCAATTCTATGTCCAGCCTAGAAAAAATAATAATACTTCATTAGTTTAATTATCAATATTTATTGCTCTGAAAAAAGGAATTCATTATTTTTCCCCACAAGCAATAGGTAAACGTTGAGTGAAAAGACAGGATTAGAGCAAGAAATTAGTTACGTAAATGATGCTGACCTGATCTAGAGTAAAGTTTTAAGCTAAGAAACTTTAAACTGAACAGTTATCTGGCATTTTTTGCCAGAAACTGAATTACTACACAGAAACAATAACCTAAGTATTATCATGGCCATCATAAGTATTCACATAAAGAATAATCTCTAACAAGTTACTCAGATGAAAACCAGCACATCTTTATTAGTGTTCCAGATGCTTACGTGCCTTTGTGTACATGTCTTTAGAAGGTAGATGCTTTTGCAACAAATGAAACTACTACCTAAATTGCACAGCAAAAAATAGTGGTATATTTTAGAAAATGAAGGGAGATTTGACTTTTTCCTCATGTCTGAATCTTATAGAAAAACAGTTTAAGGTATTATTATATACACTGATATGTGACCCACACATACAACCTCTAAATCTCAATTTTTTTCAATCACAAAGCAAGAATATTCAAAGAATACGGGCCAGGCTCAAAATAAATGAACAAGGCACTAAGGAGTTAATGTTCAGAGATGAAGCTTGGAGTTAGGGACTGTTTATGATGCAAAAAATGCTGCTGAGGGTAATCTTAATAAAACAACCCTTCAAAATTAGTATTACATTTAATTGCACGCATGTGTTTCTGATATATCTCATCAGTGTTAAGCATCATTTTATCTTTCTGTTTGTCCACACAAAGAAGCAGGCAGACTAAATGAACCCGGTAATGCCTGATAGTTTGAAAGCAGAGAATGCACGGTATGCAGCTTAAAGCACATCAAAGAAAATGTAACAGGACCTCAGTATGTCTTCCTATTAGACAACACGTTGTTATTAAGTAGAAATACTGCTTCTTGTATTTATGCAGTTTAGTAGATCAGAAGGTACCTTTCAGAATTAGTAATTAGTAAAAAAAACAGAATCCCAAAATATTTTCCCTTCAGTGCAGTAGACTAATGAAAAAAGAAATATACTTTCCCAAATAAGGAAAGCAGGAGTGTATTAATTAATATAAAACACAGTTTATTCGTTTATGCTGTAGTAAGCTATCCTGATTAGATAAATGGATCAGGTGTAAGGTCATTAAAGGGGATAAGGTGGCTTCTGAACATATAAGAATATATAACATATCATATAAATATATACCTGTATTTGTCTATATTGCTCATGCGCATGCACACACATTCTGCATATGTTCAGCCTTTCTGAGAAAAAGGCAAACAATATAGATGAAAATCAGCATCTGCAAAAGGCAGCAATCCCATGATTCCATCTGAGCCAATCACTTAACATATCATTCATAATGCCGGCCTGCTCCCATCATCCTCACCCTGTCACTGGCATCTTTCTTCATTTTCTTCTGCTTCTCAGTTCCAAGAAAGTGGAACCACTGTATCATTTACTGTCCACAACCGAAGCTGCTGATTTAAAGGCTGATTTTTTATTTTCCATAATGTCGTATAACTATCCTTTCTGCTTTCTATAAAAGTTTAAGTTCAGAGAGATTTCAGGTAATATTAACACTGAAAACCATGCAGGGAGCTCAATTTTCTCCTTTTGTCTCCCACATTCTCTTTTTTTCATGATATATTTTATAATTACAATCTTTTTAAAAATCTGATATGCAGTTCCCCCATCTTTTTTTGTCTTCCAGCATTATACAACTAAATCACATAGAAAAACTTAAGCAGTAGCTTTTATTTATGCCCAGCAAAACTACTAAATTCATAGAAAAATATTGCTATAATTTTTTCTTTAATGACAAGACACATGTTATTTATTAAGTATATCCCCAAAATGTTGATACTTACATTGCTTTTATTAATCATTCCTAAAAGCAGCTATAGTGTATTTTCCTTCTGATTTTTATTATTATTATTATTATTATTATTATTATTATTATTATTATTATTATTATTGTTACAGTGGGCAGTGATGACTCTGTGTCTTAAAACCTAATCACTAGTGCCTATTAAATTTGGGTTTCATATGTTGCTGGAGGTAGAACTGATTATCATAGTGAATGAAATACTTGTTTGGCGTATTCCCAGAGGGCAAAAAGTCATTCTTCAAGGTGATGCATCTCATTTGAGGAATACATTAACAATTGAAGGCAGTTAAAAATACATGTGAACTCCCAGTGAGGCAAATCTGAGGTTGACCACATATATTTACTGACTGACTCTTGCCTCATTCAGGGGAGAAAACTGTGATATGGAAGGCTGGTTTCTGCAACACATGAGACCTTAATTTACAACTCTAATGTGGCAAGTAGATGATAGCTGCTTAGAAAATATTTAGGATTTAACGCTCTGCATGGGTTTTAGATGCCTTTTGTATCTTCGAAGGTTAAAGAAAAAGTATGAGAAAAGATAAGGCTCAACAGCATTAAAGGTCAAGTTTGTGATAGAAATTAACTTCTTATTTCAAGGTTGCGTGATAAAATAAAGGAGACAACAAATGCATTTTTGAAACCATGCTGAGATCCACAGTGAAAAGTTTTATACAATAGAAAACAGGAGACAGGCCACATAAATGCAGGTATTATTGCTATGAAAGGCCAGGTTACAGAATGATTGCATTAATTGCAGCAGGACCCTGAATGGATAGAGTGATACAGAGGATATCCTATACAATGATGAAATATATTACTGTGACAAATGTTATTTTTCCTTTAAATTAACTTTCAAAATATTTGATATTTTAGTGGAAAGTAAAGCAGAATTAGAAACAAAGTCAGGATACCTAAGCTGCTCAGGTAGAGCTGAGCACTAACCAAATGAATTATGATATGTGAAGCAATAATATGTAATAAAATCCAAACCAAACCAAAGCAGTATTTGAGCTTGTTTTGTCATCAGATTAAAAGTTATATTCTACCATGTATCTTTTTTTATTTGGAAACAAGCGATTTTTCAAAAGATATAAGTAGAATCCTTTTGATTCACCAAGAATCACTACCAAATTACCAAACTCTTCCAGCAAGTAGAGTCAGGCAAACATGAAGGTTTGCAGAAGGAAAAATGGAGGTAGGTCAGGCTGGAATGTTTTTCATCCCCAAATAGTATCTTCCTCCAAATTCAAGAAATGGTAATTTTTACTGCACAATATATTCATATATTAATGCATTCATATATTTCTCATCCCTGTGCAACTACCATCAGAGTGAGAACACGAGTGTTTTTCTGAGATAGGGTAATATAACTAACATATATGTTACTATCAAAAAAATGTCAGGACAATAAACAAACACTGGTATGCTCCCCCCAATCCCAAACGTGGGTACCTACATTCTGACTAGTATTATGACAACAGTTCTGTTGTCATAACCCATAACCCAAGCCATTTTTGGCTACCGGGTCTATTATGGCTGAAACCTCTTGAGTTCAGCTCCTCAGCATAGTGAGGATATTACGACATTTTACTGCAGTTTATCAACACATACTTTTCTTGAAACACTGTCAGAACTGATGTGAGATCTCAAGATATCCGTTTTCTGAGGCAGCAGCTGAAGGCAGGCTGGAAGGCAGGGAAACAGAGAAATAGGATAAGGATGAAAAGGGACAGAGTTTTGTTAGAAAACACCCTTCTCAGAAAAGGAATCCTTTATGCAGCCCATAATCCAAATTGTTACACAAGAAATCCTGCGGTGATCCTAGGGATCTAACATTACATATAAAGCAAAATTACATGGAGCATGGGAAGCCAGCAGCCACATGAGAAATATGGGCCTGGAAAACCCAAGGATTCTTCGCTGAGACTGATGAGTTAGGATTTACACAGGGAACTCTATCTGTAAATTTGATTAGCCAGATGTGTGTAAAGGAACCTAATGCTTAGTCAGAAATTCCTGAAAGGGGCGGCTGGAGAATCGGGAGAGATGGTAGGAAGAAAGCAACAGCCCAGCTGTGCCTTTGGGGAGCGTGAAAGCCTTTCTCACTCATATCAGAGGCTTGCTGAAAGCCAAGGGTAGGTTTGGTTAAAATTGCCATCTCATCATGGAGTTACAAATCTAATAAGCACCTAAACTGGAACCACAGAACCGAGAGCTATAAAGGACCATCGCAGAGAGGCATGGGCCAAAGGGTCAGTGAGCTTTACTCATATGTTGGAAACATGCATGTTTCTTAAAAGGATGTATGATCTTGCCTTCAAGACTCCAGTGGTAAATATACCTTTTTTTTTGATGTTTAATTTTGATCATGATATGGAATTATTCTGGGAGACATTAAAGCTCCACTCAGTATATTTTACAAAATTAATAACTGAGGAGCATTAACTCTTGGATCTTAACAACTGTTTCCTCTTTCTTCCTCCAAATACCTTTTTATATTCTTTTCACCTCTCTCTCGTTTTCTCTGCCCTCCCTGAAGTATGAGTGGATACATATCCTACCCACAGTTTTACTGTGCTGTGTGTGTGTGAGGGCAATGAGTTCCATGCGACTACCTGGTACCATGTCCTTTCATACCAAAAGGACACGTGAGCCACAAAGGCAGATTCTGCAGAAAAAGCTCATGATTAGCGGTTGTCTCTGACTGACCCATTATTATGTCTGTTCACTGAGTTACTGCTGTCCAGTATTATCCAAACCTTTAATCAGAGTCTACCATTTTTAATTTTCTGATACATTATGTTTTATTGTGTTGTATTAGAAAGTGCAAACCTGTACCCATTTTAACAAGCCATTTAAATCACTCTGTGAGATGTCTGCATCATTCACTAACCCACCAACTTTTGTGTCATCTGCAAGCTGGAAAGATGTAATGTTGGCACCTATATTCTTGATAAAGAGGTTGGCTATCATTGGATCAAGATCTGAAACCCAGGGACTGACTGAAAATGTCCCTTCATCATATCTCGGTATAAACAACTAATTTCTGTGATCTATCTATAAGCCAAATTTGTATGTCCTGTTAACCCCATAGAGCTCAAGCTTTTCAAACATAATATCTTTTAGTAATAAGTCAGTTGTCTGGAAGAAGCCTCTGCTACCTGCATAATGTTTTCATCACTGAAGTCTTTAATCCTATTAAAAGACTCAAACCAAAACCCCAAGCAACTTGATGACAACTGCTATCTTTCAGAAAGTAACACTGAGTGGCATTGACTATATTTTTGCCCCTTTTTATGTTTCTAGATATTTTATGAGTAATGGCTTAAATTAACTATTCGTTTTTTTACTTAAAATTAATACCATTCTGTCCTGTTAGTAACTCTCTGGTTAATCTTCTGTACCCTTTGAAATATTTGGAAATCATTTATAGTCTTCTAGTCCCTTGGAATTTTCCCTGTTTTCCATTTCTTTACGGTTAACATTTATGATTTAGAAAGTTTCTGGGTAGTTCCTGAGATTAAGATATCCTGGCCAGTTACATTAAAAAATGTTTAATTCCAGAAAAAACCTTTGCTACAGAGGGTAAAGTTTCAATTACAACAGCATCACACAGGACAGATACATCTCTCTGTTTTATTTCAAATAAAGAACTGAAATATCTGCTGAACATTCCTGTCCTTATACATCAGTATTTGATCAAACAAACCCAGCAGTGAACCTATACATGTTACCAATAAGATTTTTAAAGCATTCTTAAGACTTTTAATTCTATGAGCAATTGATATTTCATTGAAACCTTTGGCTTTACTTTACTTCTTTTACAGGTTTTAACTTGCAGCTCGTATCCACTTCCATTTGCTTTTCCATTTTTCTTTCCATCATATACTATTATTTGTTTTATTGTTGTGCCTATAACAGCTTAAAGCCAAGAAATCCAATATAACATTTTTTTTCTTGTTTCTCCAGTTCTAATTTCATTGATATCTATCAGGATATGCTTGAGAAATTTTCACTTGTTAGCACTTCATAAGTTAAATGTGCATGCCAGTCCAACCAACAGCTATGGCAGATTTGGGAAAATCAGCTGCTTTAACATAATGGTAATTATAGTGGTCACCAATACTGCTGCAGGTGCATTTTGAAGATTTTAAAGTCAGAAAATAATTTTATTTTTTCAAAAAAGATCATAGAATCATAGCATATCTTTAGTTTGAAGGGACCCATGAGGATCATAGAGTCCAACTCCCTGTTCCTTGCAAGAGGAGGTATGCCTTCAGATGCCTGAGAGTAAGATATCCATTTTTGATTAAATACTTTCTCTATTATCCTTAGAAACTCTCAGGTCGCTTTCATATTGGCTGCATGAAACGACAATCAAATAACCATGTTACATTTTAATGAAACAATTTTTCCTGCAGGAGAATGCCCGTGGAGCCCTTCATGCTGCTTCCTGGTATGAACAGGGATTTTGTGTCAGATGCACACTTGCAGCACCATCAAAACTTTGTAGCAGGCACAACTTAAATCCATAAATACCAAAAGCTTTGTGACTTTGAATAATATAAAATCCAACTGATATCTGATGTAATGTGTCACCTCGTGTATTCTCTCACATTCTATCCTTACAAAATTGGTTTTAAATGTTAGTTTTAGTTGTCCATTCATATGACAAATACTGTCAAGTTTAAGGAAACTACTCTGTATGTCATCTATGTGTTATAGTCTCTCATTAATAAATATTCAATAGAAATGCCTCTGTGTTTGGATTTATCATATGTGTGATACCAAGATAAACTCCCGGACACGTATGTTTTTGTATCACTGGTGATCTCTAGTTTTGGAAGCCTTCTACTTGGAATCAAGAGGAAAATTTTGTGGACTATGACTAAACCACATCTTCTTGCAGGTGAACTATTACTTGTTAGTTTTAAATTAATCTAAACAATTAAGTTTAATTCATAAAATACTTAAAATCAGTTTAATATTCAAACATTCATCCATTCTTCCTTTTAATCTATGTTCCACCAGAGAGAGATGCATTTCTGCTTACCCATCACCCCGATGGCCATTCACCTTATATTATGCTCTCCGCTCCTCACTTGTTTTACCATGCTCATCTTCCCAGGAAGGATATATCCAGAGGAAGGAAGACTGACAACTTCATTATTGTCTCTGCTGAAGGCAGACTTTTGCAGCAAACTTGTATCTCATAACATTGTTTTGAAGTATAAATATGTGTTTGCCATCTACAATTTGACTCAGGGGCTGCTCCCCCTCCTTGTTCAGGTAGTTACTTAAAAAAAACCAGAAAAACTTTCTTACAAAATTGCCGCCTATTTTGTTTGCCACTTCAAAAATACAATCCCTGCTGTTACAACAAAGGTTTATATGACTCTTCTTTTCTAACCTCCAAATGCTAAAGTACTTGTGTATGGGTGTCTGTGTGCAGGTTGTAAGCTTTTGCAGATGACAATTTCACATGTCGGACATTGCTATCCCACCATGCCTGATCTATGGCTGTCCCAAAAAGATACACTCCTGCCAACTTCTTCAAAGCTGCCACATATTCAGAGAGATCTTGCCCTTTTAGCTGATTTCCCTAGTGTAGTTTGTATCATTCTGCAATAATGTTTGTTCTAAGAACAATATATCTCCTCAAAACATCAAACTTTTAACACAGTTTTTGTGGTGTCTGTCATTAGTCAGTCAACTTTTCTCCTAACTCTGGTCACAGAACTTATGTTTTTCTCCAGTAGAAACTAATGAGAAAAAAATCCTCGAAATGTTTCATATTTACCAAATAAAGCTATTTTCATTGTTTTAGTTTCAGACAGGTTGATTCTGCCTTTTGTAGACTGTCCCTGATGTGACTCTTTGTGGGGAAAAGACCCCAAACCAACCTGCAGAGATCTTAACTGATTCAGACCGATGCTGGATTACTCACCAGGTATTCCCTTTTGTATATAGAGGGGAATCTTAAAAATCCCACTAAGTGTTCCTTAGCAAAATGAGAACTTAACAGAGAGTCATTCCTAGGAGAGATCCAACATAATTCAAGCACAGGAAAGCAGCTCTGGAAATAGCTCTGTAAACACAGCCTGACTTAATTAGAAGCATCACAAGTTGCAGCAAAATTTCATTTCTAGATTTGTAGTGTTCCAAACAACCCAAGCACTGGCAGGAGCACAGACACAAATTCCACCTAATACATTCCTTCAGTTTCACCCAAAGGATTCCTAAGCCAAACTCTCTCATCCTGCATCTCCCTGGAAATGCAAATTGCTTTTGTCCCTTTAGATCCCTAAAGAACATTCACCCAGCCTCCTTCTCCCTTTGCCTCCTTTCCTAAGCACTCCTGCCTTCCTTAGTTAAAGTCTGCACAGAGTCCTTGAGGGATTTTAGAACCAAAAGCAATTAATTTACATTTGATTTTTTTGAAATTCATCAGCAATTCACATATTGTGTTTATGATAGAAATATACAAGAGAAAATCTGAAGAGGCTATGAAGCATCTGCATGCAAGCTAACGGTAGTCTCATTTTGAAGCATGCTGAGGTTCAGACGTCTTGGCTGTAATTGTGACATACCACTTAAACATACTGTCTCATGGGTGGCATGACAAGAACTGCCTCTAAACAAGCTAGAAAGCCTTATTCAGATTGAGGATCTCAGAAGGACCTTGTTCATTCCACCCATCCAATTCCCTCTAGTGTTGTTGTATAAATCTTTAAATTCCACATGCAGAAGTTACAAACACTCCACATATAAAGATAATGTTGCACAAACATCATATTCTGTTTGGGATGTCAAAGCTCCTGTTGCACAAGCCCACCCACTCTCAGTATCATGTTCATACTTAGGGCATCATAGATCTTCCACTTCAGGTGAATAAGCTGCCCTAAAATACTAGGATAAGGAACACCTATTTTTATCCTTTGAAAATTTTAAATTGCCCTGAATGTTTACTTATGTAGAGTACGAATACCAGTGTCATACCTGTTGTATGTGTGAACACATTTTTTTCCTATAGGGCAACTTCCTTTAGCACAAAACCTACTGTTTCATTATCGCATGCAGTCTAAGCATTTTGTTTTTTATTGGCTGACTCTCTTGTATCCTTTTAGAAGCTGAACAGATCAAGAGGCATAGCTAAAATAATTTTGCCATATGTAGAGAAAGAATAATTCTTACTCAGTAAGAAAAGAGATGGCAACTTTACCTAGGAAAAGGTGCAATCCCAGACCACGACATTTCTGGTGAAACAACCCTAATCATTTTTATGAACAGAGCTTTTTTATTTGATAGTAATAAAAAAACCAATTAGAAATAAAATCTTGGTCTCCTCACAGGCTAGATGTGACAGGCTAGATAGGTAATATTTATACTACACATGCACAAGCACTGACACTCTTTCATAAGGCATTCTGGATATTTTACAACAGACCTATTATTTGCAAAATAATTTGCAATTTTGAATCATATATTCATATTTATAACATTTTTTTGTGCACACACTGGCAAAATCTCGATAAGCGACTCACTGTAAAACTTACAAGTGTAAAAAGAAATATTTCTCTTTGTACAGATTCAATAAATAGACTAGCATTTCTTTCCACTGCTAAATATAATGATTAATGCTAAAGTATTCTGGGCAATTGTGAAGGTGAAAAATCTGAGGCTTTGCAGCGTTGCAAATTAAGAATAATTCAACTTGAGTAAATTATCCATATGTTATTTTCAAATGACAAAGATATCCAAATCGTCTACAACACTGACATCTTTAATGAGTCAAGGTTATTTTACCATTTAGCTTACATGTGAAAATCAATAGATAAGCTTTCTCTTTAGCTTTCAGTCAAGTTCAGACATGTTAGAAGCTGGGGGACTTAAAGTTTATTTGTGGTCCTATCATACAGAATAAAAATCTCAGGGTGGTTGTTCTGGTTTTACCTTTGCTTGACCTCAAAGTTTTACTGGTTTGAGGTTTTAGGATGTCAAATATATGTCACACCCTACCTTCTGTTGTCAAACAGTTTTCGAGATAATGTACGTAAACTTGTCTTTTAAGGTGAGTAGTAACAGAGATTCCAAGTCTTGTGGTATGAAATGAAATGCAGATTTTTGATTTAGCTGATATAGCTGTGCAAGTTCATATTTGGAACAAAGACACAAAATGCATAGCTTAAACATATAAGAATGACAAGTCTTTTTTTTCCTTGCCCAGTGAAAGGAGGTACTATAGTCTCCTTTTAAGACCATAATCTTGATAGAGCATATCCTTCACCATTGGTAATGCTTCTTCAGTATATCCCATAAAGAAGGAGTTGCATACCACTGGCTGGTCTGCCATGGTATGTTTGAATCTTCTCAGCTTAGCAGTGAGAAGTATCTTCCCTAGACTGGAGGGAATCTTTGGTTTCTGAAAAAGATAGAAGACATTCCCTATTAATAACTTCTCATAAAGAATATACTTCTTGGGAAGACCAGAAGCATAAGTAAGTGCATCCTTGCAAGAATACAGCTTATTTATACTTCTAATAGCTATGGATGTAATGCAAACAACTAACCATTGTATATTTGCAACCAACTGCTATCAGCCTGCTGTTCTTGGAAGCAAAAGAGAACAAATATCAAAGATAGTTAGCAACCTCTCCTTTGACACACACAGAAGTCCAATCAGTATATATAAAAAAGCATGGTGTGATTCAAAAGGTGTAGACTACTGTCAAATTTTAACCCCACAGTTCAGAGTGAGGTAATTGAAGATATGGGG
This sequence comes from Phalacrocorax aristotelis, assembly GCF_949628215.1. Taxonomy (NCBI): domain Eukaryota; kingdom Metazoa; phylum Chordata; class Aves; order Suliformes; family Phalacrocoracidae; genus Phalacrocorax; species Phalacrocorax aristotelis. The sequence continues at coordinate 134,420,189 of NC_134277.1, read as the reverse complement.
GAAAAATCTTTAGCGCTGTTTGTCAGCTGGTGCATTCTAAATCATGTATATTTGATGTCTAGTCTGTACATGACAGACATAGGCTATACTTATGGCTCTAGTTGATGTCCCTTGCTTGCTGTGCTGGTTTTGGCTGAGAAGGGGTTAATTCTCCTCACTGTGGGGGTCGGCTACCTTTCCAGCTTCCCGCGCTCTGCCGCGTGGCGGGGGGGGGGGGGGGGGGGGGCTGGGAGGGGCGGGGCCATGGTGGGGGCGGCTGACCCCGACTGGCCAATGGCAGGTTCATTCCGTACCATGTGACACCATGGCCAATACATTGAGGGGGGGGCAGTGGCAGCGCGGGGGCGGCGCGGCGTCGGGTCGGCGGGCGGCGAGCGGCTGCGGCGCGTGCGGTTTGTTCCGGCGGTTCGTTCCCCCTCTCCCCTCCCTTCCCCCCTCCCCCGGGGCTTTGCGCCTCTCGTTGTTCTCCTTTACATTGCATTTCTACTGTTGTTTCTTTTAATTTTAATTATTAAACTGTTCTTATCCCAACCCACGAGCGTTACCCTTCTGATTCTCTCCCCCATCTACCGGTGGGGGAGTGAGCGAGCGGCTGTGTGGGGCTGAGCTGCCGGCTAAACCACGACACTTGCTCATACACAAAAGAAGGACACCTGCTATCCAGTCCTGTACATTCTTGTGGTTTTTTTTTTCAGGTTGTTTTTTTTTAGTTGTTTTTAATTTTCCTCTATCAGCTAACCAGTAGCAATAAGGCTCAAACGATACCTTTCAACTGCTTTTTCTCTCTTAACCAGCTTCATTAGTTTACTTCTTTGTACATGCTTTTGAGCTGTCTTTCACCCAGATCATTCACATGTCTCCTCTGGCTTTTTGTCCTAGTAAATATCATCATAAATGGCATCCTATCCAGACACTTCTGAACATCTAAAGAAATGATCATAACAGCATTTCTAAAACTTTCTGTTAGTTCGTGCCCTTATTGTTTTCTTTATTACTGTATTTTGATTTCTATTCCTTTCAACCAGCTCACTTCTGCAGTTAATAATCTTTGTTTGACAGCTTTGGTCATTTTCCACCATTTTGACCCAAGCCACAATTAGTAGCATGACAGTGGTCAGATATATGCTCCAGTTGCTATCACTGACTGTCCTTGTTCTTCCACTCAGAAGTCCTATAATCACTGACTAGAAATACCTGGGAAAGACTGAGATAGGGAACAGTTTTTTCATTTGTATGATAAAGACCAATGTCTTGTTCTAGGCTTATTATTCCTTAACTGTGTAAGACCCTGGTGATATAATACAGATAAAAGTGGCAGCAGCATGCAGCGGTCTCAGTCTTTTTCAGCCCAAACTTCCATGCTTTACTTTTTCCATGGAGGAAAGATGTACCAGTGGTGACGGCTTCAAGACATATTGAGATAAGTATCTCTGGAACTCGAAGTGCTGATGTCCATAGGATTTATATCAAAGCCTGCTGTTTTTTCTAAAGCACCAAAATATGAAAAATATTTTACATCCATGTATATAATTCCTTTGTTATTTAAGGAGTTTCTAAGGGAAGTTATAAGGATTCTCAGAGAAAGCAAAGATAATTCCAATTTAGAGAAGTAGATTTCAATATTCCTAAAATGTATCAGCAGTGCCTTAGGTAAAATGACAGATGACATCACTAAAGACTTCAACTGTATCTGACCAACAAATACAGATATAGAAGCATTTCTTGGCTTGTCTAAGAGGAATTTTGTCCATATGGTTTCAAACTATCTTTGTCTATGTCTTCAGACATTCCAAATTATGATATGTAGCTTCAGTACATGACTTAAGGCAAGATGAGCTTGATTAACAAGGCTGAACTATTCCAAGACCAAAGAAGCTAAGACAGATAAGCTTGGCTTATAATGAAATGTAGCAGTTTTGCCTCTTTTTTTGCATGTTGCCTTTAGAGAGGTAGATGGCAAAAGAAGCTCAGATAGTACCAGCAAAGGAGGCACAGGTTTAGGTGCCTATCTCCCTTGGCTGTTTCTCTTTGCTCAGCAGTACCACAAAAGACACAGTTCAGAGGTACTTTCCTCACTTAAAATGTAAAAGCTGTGCATGTTACCCTTGGATTGCAACGACCAAAGCAGACAGATTTCTATTTCCAACTCTGCCAATGACTGTGTGATATTGTCCCCTTACCTTTGTCTTCTTTAACCATCTAAAACCAATATGGCTTGAAAAGTGCTTTTATCTATTAACAAAGGGAAAACAATGTCATATTTATGGGAAGCCTTTTCATCCAGTTTATATAGCCCATCACCGGGTTGTACAATATGAGATTTTATCTTCACACAGATATATTTTAATAATTATCTTTGGTGCCTTTAGAGGAAGAATGACAAAAACTGGTCCACTGCCTCAATATTAATGTTAAAAATAATGCAGTCTATAAGATACAATATGACAGGATTGCAGGAATATTCCTCAGTGATGGTGAAATTTGTGGTATCTCTGACAGAAATGGTATTAAAGAAAGCCCATTGTGAATCCATGCATTGCCTGTCACATTGTAGAGAAAAAGATTAATTGTACAGGCACAGATATTTACTCGGTCAGTGTTTTTAGAGTCTTCTATTATATTAACAGTAACTATATGGACTCTGAACATGTTCCTCGGGAAAGAGACTTCTTCAAGCCTGGCAGACCAACTGGCCTGCTGCACTCATGTACTTCAGTTTCAGCTGTGAGGTATCAAGCAACAGAACCCAAGAAGGAAGCACTGACTCATTAATTATTCTATGATTCTATGTACCTGTTTCACATGTTTGGACTTTGCTACCTCTAGCCAGAGACCAAGTGAGTGCTACTCTGCTAGAAGGCACCAGCACCCCTTAGCTGAGTACTTGGGGTCACTAAAGCCCACTGAGGAAGTGGAAGGGAGGAGAAAAGAAACCCCAAATCACTCAGAAAGTCAGCACCGATATCTGTCGATGGGTAACAATTAGTAACACTAAGACAAGTGCCTGTTAGCTTGTAATATCATGAGACCCTAGCCTCAATGGAAAAGGAGCAACTAACAGTACCACCTCCAAGCTGTGAGTGCTCATCTTTTGCTCTGGGAGAAGGCAGGTAACAGCGTACTATCCATGTGAACTGGGTGCTTGTTGCTTCCCAAGACTGGAAGAGAAAAGGCATGCACTTGTATTTGGGTTTCTGTCTTGGCTGGAAGGCTGTGCAGTTAATTGCCGATTACTGCGTGAGACCGGAGCCCAGCTGTACAAGGGCTCCTCCCTGCCTCTGTTCCTGGGATGCAGCAGGCAGCCCTGTAAACTCATACTTCCCAAGGATGGAAACAGATCTCAGCAACTCATCCCGGCACTGCAGTTAGGAGAAGCTCTCCACACAACCTTGTCTGTGCTGTATAGTTTGCCCCTGTGCCTGAGAGACACCAAGGACTTGGCTGGGTAGCTCCACATCTGGGGCTCGGGGTTTGACAATGTGAATGGCAAGTGAGGGCTCTGACAGGGATTTAACAGTGTACCAGTGTGAAACGTGGTAGTGCCCTGAAGCCTTATGCCTCCTTCTTTTTATCTAGTGGTGGATTTGTTTGGTTTTTTCTTTTAACAGCCAGGTTGGTTTGTTTGTGGCCACAGGAAAGTTTGGGGAGTTCAGCCATGTTTTCAGGGCTGAGTTTTTACATAGCTGGGTTTGCCCATAACACGTATTTCTACAGCAAGTTAATGGTGGTCAGTAAAGAACCATGGTTTTATTGAAAGCTGAAGCAGGCACAATGGAAGTGTTACAAAAGGAAGAAAAGTCAGATAATTTCCTCTGAAGTTCCATGTAGAATTAGGTTTTGTAGCATTCTTGTCATATACTCTAGCAATACATAGGGAAAACTTGTCTTTTTCAGTATGGACAGTGTTGAAAGTGCAAGCGGTTCCTTTTTTGTTGTTTGGGTTTTTACTTTCCTTCTTGGGAATTTTTTTCTGGGTTTTATTTTTAATTTTTGTTTTATTCTAAAACAGATTTCTATTCTCCTTAATTTGTGTCCATATTTAGAATGAAATTGTTTTTTTCAACTCTACTTATATCCTCAACATATATATTTTGATATATCGTAGAGGCTTCATCTTTGGACTGATAAGCATTCAGGGTTTTGTAGGTCCTACTATGAATAGTTTGCAGCCTGACGAACAGTAAAGGCTCATGGGGGGAATATTGAAAACTAGCACCACAGTCTCACAGATGAAGAACTAAAACATTAAGGAATTAAATAGTTTTCCAATGCTAACACAAAGAGATACTTCTGAAATATGGTAGAGACAGAAGTTTATAAACCAGACCTTGCCGGTCTCAGTCTTGTACCTTCATCCCATCCCAGGAAGATCTGCTTTTAATCCCAGTCTCTGCATCAGAATTCCAGTGGGAATGAGATCTTTCTGGGAGTCAGAGTTAAAGATGTGTTCCAGCAGCATGCTGTGCTAAGTTGTGGTCAGCCAATCGAATATCAAAGGGATTAAGTCTGTGAATCATTTAACGGAAAATTTCTCCTGCCTCAGTAGCATTGATGTTTTAAGGTGTGAAATTCAAGAACGGCTTAGTTCTCCTTTGGTCAGACAACCGCTCTGTAGCCTGCGTTATCAAGAGGCAGTCAAGGAGATCCCCTTGGGTCATGTGGCTGGTGTACATTTTTGTATTACCATAGTAGGCTAGTTTTAACCTGCAGGGTGTAATCCTATTTACCTCACTTGTGGTCTGTGCCCAAGTAACATGTGCTCCACTTATATACATTATTTGCATTACCAGAGTACCTGGCAGCCCAAATTATTGACCAGGACACTATTGTGCTGAGTGCTTCATAAACATATATCAAAACAATGCCCTGCCCTTCACCCAACAGTCTAACAACAAAACACAGCAGATAAGATTTACACAAAGGGGAATGGAGAACAGGATTTGTCAGCATGATAGCCTATGACCTTAGGATACTTGCAGCCTGTTGTCAACAGTTTTGTTTGTATTGCTGAAAATTTCAAAAGAGAACTTTCAAAGACATTTGAGAGTTACTTATGGCTAGGGGAAGCATCTCCCAGGTAGCAGGAATAGGTGGAAGGGTAGGTGGCAGAAGATGTAACAAATGGGCAATGAGAACAAGTACCATGGAGTGATGGGAAGTAGAAGTCAATCTCTCATTACTGAAGAGGAGAATTCAAGTAGGAAAGGAATAGTCCAGAGGAAGGGTTTTGAGACCAATAACAGCTTATCTTTAATTGAAATGTGGAAGGGAGAGGTAATGTTGTTGAGATGTAGTCAGGCATCCTTGGTTATAAGATTACAAGAATGTATTAATCAGTTTTTGAGAACAGCAAAATGAGGCTTGGAGAAGACTCTGTGTGTGTGTGTGTGTGTGTTGTGGGTTTTTTTCTTTTTTTTTTGGTGGCAGGGGACACACCTGAAAATATACAGTGGGGGCAAAAATCTAAAACAAGTCTGGAATTGGTGAATGTGGCCAGATTGTGGGCATGAGTTGCAGGCAAGATGGTGATCTTGTTCAGAGTCACCAAGAAAGAAAGTGACAGGAGAAGTTTCGGATGGAATTATGAAATACCTTCTAATAGCCAGTTTATGCTTGAGAATCACAGAGTCAGAATGAAAGACTAAGTATGGGCGAAAGAATCCAGGTATACGAATGAATAAGGTCTATACATTATCAGCAGAAAAAATGCTGGTTCAATGCAATCGTGTGAATGAAACCACCACAAAACATAGAGAAAAAATGTTTAAATATAGGTTCCATACTGGGCTGAAGTAGTGAGCTAGTAAGAGACAGTCTCAAATAATAAAACAATGCCCGAGACTGTTCAGCT